>NC_042493.1:54217315-54218116 GCF_005508785.2 Acyrthosiphon pisum
AAAAGTAGTGAACCAGCAACCTAACCTAAACAGTGCTAACAAAAGTGAGTAAAAAAAATGAATTATGACAGAAATTGTAATAATTATTATTATCATAGTTTTCTATATTTTATTGACAACAAAAATTATTTTTATAAATATTACATATTCATTTATACATTTTAGTATTTTATACAACTTATATATTTTTTAATATTTCTTTATAAGTATAACATAAAGACTTATATGTAATTATTATCATTATTTATTTGTAACCTACTACTATATTTAAAAATAACTAACAAAAATAATTTTTTTTACATAAAGGCAGGGATTGGAACCTGTTGGGTGTTTCGGTTCCGGTTCCGGTTCTGGTTATTAAATTAATTTGTTTAAGGGTTTCGATTTTGTTTCGGTTTTCTAAAAAAATATAAGGGTTCTAGAACCGGTTAATACCGGTTTTGAAAAATACCGGTTAATTTCGGTTATTTTCGGTTAATTTTGATTTCTGATTATTAAAAAAATAGTCTGAAATAATTTATTTATTCATGTTTAAATTGTAATTATTTCATGAAAATAGAAGTTATTATGAAAAATTAGAAAAACATTAAAACATTAAAACACAATACCAACATCTCCATTGCTGACTGCCGCCGACTCGGAGCACGTCGACAATGTCATATAAAATGGATTTTCTTATCTACTATTTTAGATTCTGAGCGGAGCGAGAAAGCTATTGTTTTTATAATGGTGTTTATTTTTATTTTTTTTTTATATCCTGTTCCTGTATACAAAATTTCTTCCAGGAGTGCTTCGATTTCA
>NC_042493.1:54218216-54229088 GCF_005508785.2 Acyrthosiphon pisum
ACATATAGTACCTTATCTTTTAGCAAATTGGATCAAGATGGTACTTTAAAGAGGTTATTTTCTGATTTTCTCAATAGTGACAAATCGTCCTCGCTCAGAATCGTTTTTCTTATACAATGATATTTTATCATTGAATTCAAGTCTAATACAACCTATTAAACAATGACCCCTTGTAACCTGTGATTGTTATGAAAATGGGTAGTTTTAAAGAGAAGGTTTTAGTGTTGGTTATTTTTTTTGGACCCCCCCCCCCCACCCCCCCAGAGCAAATTTGAATGTACGCCACTGAGTACAATAGTGTGGTTAATAAACAAATATAAATTATTCAAATTGTTCTGATGCTAATCAACTCAAATACAATTAAATATATTGATTTTGTTAACTATTTTATGGTACTGTCACTTTATTATATTTATAAATGTTTCAAAAAAAGTAAGTATTTTATTTTGTATACATAATATATCTTCTGACATCTTATGAGAAAAATCGAGAGTCGCTAACTTAAAATTAATCACTTACATTTTTGTGACATTAGTTCAACAAATTAATCACTGGATAATCATTTTATTTTTAAAAATATATTTTCCGTTTAAATTGCAACATTTTTTTTTGATTTTAGTGTACGGAGTGTGCATTATGTGCTACTTTAGCCGGTGATTCAAGAAATTATTTTAATGACGCATAAGAGATCAAAAGACGAAGTAATAAACGATTTATCTTTGACTTTAAGGAAATAATAATTAATAAAATTATGTTTTTTTTTGTTTAGTAGATGAACAAATTTATAAAATTATCATTACACACATTTATTTGTTGTGCATTTATATTTCGTACGTATAGCTACATGAATCTTTAAAATGTTTTGTGCACAGTGGTCGAAATGGCTCAAGATAAGAGGAGGGATGCCTTACAATTCAGATTTCCTGATATCATTATAACATTTTTCGCACCTAGTATAATATATTTTTTTTTATAGTTCACATTTTGTTTATGCATCAAAACACTACAAACTTTTTTTTTATAATAAATAATCTTTAATATTAAACAAATAAATAACATTTTTCAAATTTTAGTCAAAACTGATTTTTATTTCTAATATTTTTCTGTAGAGATTTAAGATTATATAGTTGAATTTGTAATTAATACTAAAAATATGATATGTTATTTAACAAAATCTATTAATATTCAAGTATAACATTTTTTCTACTTAATTTAGCAAACACTTTTTCTTGATTAAGTAATAAAAGTATCCCCCCCCCCCCCACTCCGACCACTGTTTGTGCATTAATTATCATTTAATACCTACTCAATGTTGGTGGGGTCCAAGGCGTCCAACCTTCTACGGGCTTCGACTATAGGTACTATAATACTTCTTAAATAATAATTTTTACGAATTCTTAACTCAAAATAATTTGCTAATTTTCGTGATTTTTCCATATTTTGTCAATTTTTGAACTTTAAATGCTTATAAAAAAAAACTGTGACTAAGGATTTTTAGTATTTTTCATCTTCCTTTGAAACAATATACTTGGAGCCTTCTATTAAATTTTCAAGCTTTTTTGATAAACAAATAAAATTTTATTGATATTTTTAGAAAAAAAACTGAAAAAAAATGAAAACTGACAATGTCCGTAAAGAGCTCAAAATAAGTCAAAATATTTTGAAAATTTTATCGTGTATAGAAAATGGAAATGTAAACATTCAGTCAAAATTTCATGTATCCACGGTCTTTTTTTTTAAAGTTACACCAAAAACCAAAATCGATTTTCTCGAAAACAGATTTTGCGTAAAAATTCCCGTTTTTCCTTAATTTTTCTTTTGTTTTTCCCGGCGCTTTTGAAAACTACTGGGAAATTTAAATTTTGACCTCCTCAATGCACCAACGATATTCACTTTCTGATCGAACAAGATACTGAAGTTGAAAATCGTAGCATTATTTCGACTACTTATCGTGTACACAGACACAAAAAAAATAAAAAAATAAAAAAACACACATCATTGTAAAATCAATACATTCATCGTTCCACTCAGAATCTAAAATAAAAGGGGAAAATCTTATTAAGATTTGTGAAATCTGTAACGCATTAACTATTAAAAATAATACTTGTATTTTTATAAGAACTTAATTTAAAAAAAAAAATATTATTATTATTATTATTTGATTAATATTGTATTTACTTGTTACTTATTTTGTTTTATATTTTATATTTATTCGAAAAAAAGTTAAAATTGGATAGGTACTGTCGTACTGATCTTATAAATAATATGGTACCTATATTGGTTAAAATATTATTGCCAAATCAAGAAAATACAATTAACTTTCTCAAATACAACACGTACGCCCTGCTATATTGTTCTCAAGAAAATATGGTATAAAACAAAATATTACTGCAAGGCTGTATCATTTCGAAAAACTATGTAACCGTGGTAACCCTGCTTGTGATCGAACATTCATTTTGATGTTTTTCTTTCCTACTAAGTTATTTAGTTATTTGTATTTAATTGTTATAGGTACTAACACGTAATTTAACTAATAGTGTGTTACATGGAACCTTTATATCAATACTGTCATATCAATATTTTACAGCCATTGTGTCCACAACGAATATATTTATTAGTTAGTAAAATATTTTAAGCCAAAATGTCGTCCCAGAGGTCAGAAAAGTTATCGATAAATATTAATGAAGAGAGTTCAGTGGAAAATGAAATTGTGGTAAATTCTCGTTATACGCACAAATTAATTATTATGAAATAACTAATTTCATGACTGCTGGTTTGTGCACATATTTACAAACAATAGAAAGCTTTTTTTTAACAGTTTGCTTATGTCTGGAAATAAATAGATAAATAGAGTGTGCTTAAGGGTCTTATACAATTATACAGTATGGATGTAAAACTTCGAAAATGTTCAATCGCATTTCAATAATTAATTGAATATATTCAAAACTAATTTACTAACAAATAGTTAAAAAATAATAATAAGTACTAACAAAAAGAAATATTAAAAAACCAAGATAACCTATATAAAAAATATTTATTCCGATTGTAAATCTTAAAAAAATGGACCAATTAACATTTTAAATTTAAGTTTGTGGCTATTTTGTGTGGTAGAATTAAATTATTTAAATGTTTTTTTTTTTTATTCACGAAACAATTTAGTTAATGAAATACCTACTTCACAAATAACTAATAACTATAGAAAATTAAACCCAAATTTCACAATATTGTTAAGCTTTTATGTCAATGACATCATAAAATAATTTGAAAAAATGACCGAAGTACTAAGTCTTATAAACTATATAGGATGAAGGGAAATGTTGAACAAATAAATAAAAATTTTTAATTTATGTAAAGTACACTGTACCTATTTACCTATACAAAAATTATAAGTACAAGTACACCATATGTACGCCTCATATTAAAAGTTTACAAAATGGTTTCTGTTGTTTGTGAATTCGTGCACAAACAAGCTAAATTTTTTACTTTTGTACAATCGAGTTGTTTTTTAGGAAAATATGCTCAAAGTGGATGCAACTGAAACTGCAACTGAAGCTGTGATTGAAACTACAACTGAAACTGCAACTGAAACTGCAATTGAAACTGAGCCTGAAACTACAACTGCAACCGAAGCTGCAACTGAAACTGCTACTGAAACTACAACTGAAACTGCAACTAAAACTGCAATTCGTTTAAAAAAAGGTTAATATTGTTTGAATTAATATTTTTTTAAATATTAGTGATGAATATAAGATGATTATCTCATTAAACAATTGTGTACAAATTTAATCTTTTAGATCCGATTAAAAAATATCTTGATGAAAATTTAAAAACTGTATTCATACCGAAATATTTACATGAAGATTTTAAATGTACTGTAGGAACACACGTTTTTATAAATAACCCATGGAAAAAAATATCTCGTAAAAAGATTATTGAAAATTTACAGTTACAAAAAACGAATTCATGTTTTTGGGAGTTTCGAAAACAAATTGAAGTAATAATAAATGATTGATGTTTTTCCTAAATAAGAAAAATCTTTTTAGTTTTTTATTTTATTGTATAATTTGTGTATTTCATCAGGACATAACAAACGATGATGTTTTAGTTGGATATAAATCCTCTAGTAGTACAGACGAAGAATTCGTATTATGCATCACAGACAAAGCAAGAAAATATATTGAAGAAGCACAGAAACGAGTACAAATAGAACTCGAACAACAGGTTGAGAGGTCCATGAATCGTCTAATAGGTCATTGGGATCCCAAAGGCAGTGAAAAAGATATTGAAGATCTAAAACCAGTTACGACGCGTGAAAAGGTATGATTTACCACGTTAGTTTAATGTACCATCTGGAAATTGGGATCCCCGATAAATCCAATGTATTTATGTAGGTACTTACGTTTTATCTCCGCAGGTTAAAGACAGTAATTTACCTAACATACAGTGGCGTAGACAGGAAGTGTTTGAGTGTTTAACCTCCCCCCACCTCCCCCCCGCATTGAAATTTTTTCACATAATAAATATATTATTTAAATACGAAAACTATCATAAAATTGGTTTAATTTATACCCCTCCTCCATTTCATAATTATGGTTAAGCCACTGCTAATATAGTATATGATATAGTATGTATCATACATAATTAATTCAATATTAACCTGTTGAAAATGTTATTATTTAAATAAAATTATTATATATGTATAAGTTGTAACATAAGTTAATTGATCATAAACTTATACAGATAAAATATAAATGGAAAATTCCAAAAAGAAGAATTCAGGTTGATGCAGCATTTGAGAAATCAAATTCAAAATCCGTAAGAAATCAATATGTTAAATTAAAACCACAGTCAAAAGAAATATTTGAAATGAGTGATAAGTTAATAATGGAGTCAAATATACAAGTATTTATAAAAAATATTTAATATCATTATAGTAATTTAAATTGTTAATATATGTTTGATAATTTTTAGGCCAAAAGTAAAACAGTTAATAGGGAAATGCAGACAATTCCAAAAATTAAAGATAATAAATGCATTCAGTCGATTATTGAAGAAGAACAAATTAATCAGCCACAACCTATAATGAAAACAGCAAAAGTCCTGGATGATTTTTTATTAAAAAATGTTCCTGAGTAAATATTTATAACTATTATCCATACGACTATACATTAAAAAAAAAAATCACACTTTATTATGTACTATTGTCTACGAGTATAGCACATAGGTGATACCTAATTATTCTAAAATTCTATAAATTATTATCAATATATTTTCAAAAATTCTAACATATCAAGTTCCTAATATAGTAGTACTTACGTACTGTAAAGTGTAGGTAGGTACACCTATAATAACTTAAAACTAGTAGTTCTAACTTCTAACTACTATTGTAGTCATATATTATATGATATTATATTGAAAATCGACTACTGTAATGTATTGTCTTTTGTTATTAATTTTTAGTGTAATGACTCAGTTACAATATAACGAGTTGTACGATTTATACCGTGATGACTACAAACAGATGAAAGATAAAAATAAAACTAAAATTGAAAAAGTTGACGAGGCGATAAGAATTCATCCTGGATATCAGAATGAGACGTCACAAAAAAAATACGTATCAAGCATTGCTTGGCATCCTACGATAGTAGGTAAGACTATAGCTGAAAACAAATTGTGTGATTAATTAAAATCATTTACAACACATTATATTTTTAGGTATTTTTGCCGTTTCTTACATGTCCAATAGCAATGAATTGGTAAAACAAGTGAGCTTAGAAAATACAGATGACGAACCTACTGAGTCAAACGTCAAAGACAAACATTTCAGTATATCATACACCGAAGATGACGACCAAGATAATTGGAATAACCATCCAAAAGTTAAACTTTTGGATAATAATTACGACGAAAAGTTTTTGTATTTTTTGTACAGAGAATTTGTGCAGGTATATTACTGTGGCTTGGTGCAAGAAGGGCCAATGTCATATTTTGACAAAATTAAGATTATTTGACCAATGTCATTAAAATCTGCTTATGTTACTTGTGTTAAAAGGGCCAATTTCTCTTATGCTGTATGTCAAAATTAGATTTGACATTGGCCTTTTTACAATAATCGATAGAATAATAATCGATTTATTACGGGCTTATGTCGACATTGACCACATATTATCTATAGCCACGACATTGGCGTTTCGAAATCAATTAATAAAGTTTATAAATGTAAAAGTTACTAACATTATGTTCAATTGAATATTATTATTAGGTTTTCATAAAAAAATTCAAGTTATTTAATTATTAAAAATTGTTTATTTTAAATTTTAGTTTTTGGCCAATGTCAAACCAAAGTAATTTTATTATTTTTTTTTTTTTTTTTTGGGGGGGGGGGGGCAATGTTAAACTAAAACGTACATATTTATACTTAAAAACAAAACGAGAGTCATACAATGAAATAAAAACAAATGTAATTAAATAACAGCATTTTTAGAGTTCAAACAAAAAATTTAAGATTTTTATGTAAATTTTAAAAATTGGCAAATTTAATATTTTAAATTCCTTAACATTGTCAAAATATGACATTGGGCCTTCTTTTCCCTTCTTAATTTAATATTACAATTTGGTAACAATTTTGAAAATTATTAAAATTTGGATATTACAAACCGAAGAAAATAAGAATTCTTCAAATAACCGAGGATGAAAAAATGAGCCAAGGACATATGCGCAATATAGATGGAAATTTGCGCCAAACGTTAATTTACGATTCTAACGAACAACTTTCCGCATACAATGAGTTAATTGGAGAGGAATATAATCATGAAGACGATGTAATAAGCAATCATACTGATTACTCAGTAAGCTATAGGAAAATTACGACTAATAGTGAACCAAGTGAAACTGACGAAGACGTGTGTCACCATGATTCCGACACTGAAAGTTTTTATAATATTTGGGGTGAAGATACTGAATGGTTGTATAACAACCAACTGAGGAACGTTGTTAGAAATATACATAGGTAATATCTATAACTATATTTTTATTATTATTAATTTACTTTTATTAATCTAAAAAAAATAAATAATCTAATTAGGGATTTTAATAAGAAATATAATAGAGAAGCTAAGGAAGAAAAATTGTTTGAACTCTTGATGTCTGAAACTAAGGAAAAACAAAAGTATATATATTTTTTATTATGTGTTTAAAATAAATGTTGTAATTATTTATTATTTTATTTAAACATATAGAAATGAAGAAACTAGAAAAGAGAAAATGAAGTTAGCCAAGGATATGTTTGAAGCTGGAGATAAATATAAAATATCTAAATCTAAAAAAAAAACTAAGAGTAAACTGAATAAACAATATGCATTGATACAAAATGACCAAGAATCTATGATCAAACGAGAAAGTACACCATTAATAGATGAACAAAATAACGCAGTTGTCGTTTGGTCAATTAGTGATAATGTTTTCCCGCAGGTATTTTTTTTATTTTAGTATTAATAGTATGATATTTTTATCTATAAGGATTTCGCTGACAGTGATTGAATATTTTAAAACTCATATTTAGTTGAGGTTGGAGAGTCCCGAAGAAGTGAAATGTGTTGAATTTAACACTAGAAATGGAAACACCATTGTAGGAGGGTTGACAAATGGGCAGATTTGCATATGGGACATTGAAGGAAAATTGGAGGCGATGGGTTTAAATATGAGTATGTCTGAAAAGGAAAAACAACATAAAAAACATCTGGTAAAAATAATCATAACAAATACTTAAATATTGCAGTGTGCCAATAGTAAAGTATAAAATAACCATTTTTTATTCGTTTTTTGTTATTTACAGCACATGCACATGGAGTGGTCATTAGACGTAAATTTTAAAACTAGGATCAGACCGACAGCCTTAAGCGCCATCACAGAATCCCACGAGTCAACAGTCACTGCGATCCAATGGATTCATCCAATGACCAAAGTTAGTGAATATTTTAATAATATTATGTATATTGGATATAAGTTGGTTCTTACCTACGTAAAAAACGAAATGGTATCTCGGTACATCGAAATAAGACAGCCACCGTGGTTTTGCAGGAAAATGTCATTAGGTCACGTCATTTAAATTCATATCAAATAAATAATACGAAAAACATATGGATTTATATTATACAAGAACATTTTAATGCGATATGTTGAAATACAATGATTGAAATATTGAATTAATATAATATAATTATAGGTATAATATGCTACCGGAAAAACTGATCACTTGGAAAATATAGGTTTACTAGTTATCAGCGTATTTTTTATCAAACTGTTGCTAAAAACATTTTGTACAATCTAATATGTACAAATCATGACAGTAAAAGCTTATTGATCCTTAACAAAAAGAAATATGATTTTAACTAACGATGTTATAGGTAAATACTTATATTAAATTAAATTAGGCACATTTTTTTTATAATTTGGTTTGTGAAACTACATTTATTTTGTTTCATAATAATAATTAAACACTATTAAAACATAAAAAACAAATAACTGATGTTTATTTTAAAAAAAACTATAAGAATATAAATATTTAAGAAAATTAATAATTATTAATAATTTGCACAAGATGCAGGTTCTATTATATAGTATATTAACGAATTAACGACATTTGCATTTTTTCTGGCGATCATCTCATAAAATCTTTGCCCACCCATCAATGCCAATTAAGAAACATTTAGACGTATGCTTGTGGTGGCATAATAGACAATACTTTTGTACACTTTGTACAAATAATTCATAATAATTCATAGGGATCAAAATTTCCGAAATAAAAGGTTTTGATATTTACCTACAGAACAAATATTGAAATATCCATATATATTTTATATATTTTATATATTTTTAATAGATTTATTTTAAATTTTAATACAATAATACATTGACAACCGTATTGGCAAATGTGAAATGACAATGACAGGTTTCCTTATCTATTTTTTAAAATGGTTTTTTTTACATAGATTATTTTAATTTTTAAGCAAAAACAATTTTTTAATTTTCCACAAATTAGGTTTTTTTTTAATTTTCCGAAAACTTCGGTTTTTTTCGGAAATATATTATTTGAATATTCTCCAATTTTTCCACGTTTTCCGAGGCTCTGGGAAAAAACGGTTTTTCCGAATTTTTTCGGAAATTTTCCGGCATTTTGATCCCTAATAATTAATTTACGTAAATAATTTACATAAATAACAAAAATTTGTTTTAACAATGTATTATATTTTATGTAGTTATAATTTTTTTTAAATAAAAGGGGATGGGAGATGATCTTATGTTTAGAAAAATAAAACTAAAAACAAATCCAGTACCTACGTACCTAAATTTGAAATGTTTACAAATAGCACAAAAATAGTCATAATTATAGTATGACACAAGCCTGGGCAAGTTAATGATAATTATTATAATAGTTAAAAGTTAACCTAATTTTTTTTTTTTAACTCAGTTAAGTTAAAAGTTATACGAACATTTTCAATTAACTTATTAACTTAAGTTAAGTTAAGTTATTTTTTTTTATAATATCTTTATAAATACCCAGTAATATGGTTTAAATAATAAAAATCATAAATATTATTGAACACAGGAAATAGCAAATAGCTTTTCTATACGTGGGTACTGAATTGATAGAATTATGAAGTAGGTACGAAAAAAATACAACATTGAAAATGCCAAAACAAATACAACCTTTTGATTTATTAATACACTAATACAGATAAGTACTATACATATTTTTAAAATTATTAAATAAAAATAACATGGTATTTAAGAATGTACTTAATTTTAAACTCTGAATACTTTTTCAGGGTACTAAAAGTCTAAAACTGTTAGAGAATATAGCCAACTTTATACTTCAGTAAAATATTTAAAATACTCCAAGCTTCGCATCAAAAGTAGCCTCCAAACAACTACCAAAAAGAGAATTAGCCATAGTATTCAACACTATCGAAAATATACCACAAATTGAATATCTTATCGCTCTTTCCAAATTAATTTCACCGAAAGACATTACGTATGCTTCCCGGATATCTAATGGTCGTTTCTGTGTATATCTCTCAAACAAAAATACAATCGACAATCTTCTTGCCCACCACCAAAACATTACCGTCAATAACCAGATTATCAATATTCGCCAAACAATTTAGCCCAACAATTCCTAATTCTATTATTGAATCGAGTTTAAATTATGCCAGTTTTACTTTAGTATCGCCGATTATTAAACTAAGAACCGGATTCAATATTGAAGGTTTTACACACATAATGAGTTTCAAAAGACAAATTTTTGTCAAACCAGATGATTTTGAAAACAAACCTACATCAATTATAATTGACCACGAAGACATTACATATAGAATATTTATAAACGACGACATGGTTACATGTTTCCACTGTAAATTAAAAGGACACATTTCAAACCAATGCCCTAATCTGAAAACGCAATTAGTACAAAATGAAACGCATAATATCTCTACACCCGAAACAAAAATAAATGAGAACATTATATTAGACAACGAACCTAATCCCGAATTAAATGAAGATATTAACAATATTGGATTAAACATTGCACCACCCATGGGCATAAAAATACCGGCGCCTTCTACACCAACCCTATCTCTCCCCCCTACTTCTCCGAATAACAAAACCTCAAACGTCTTCATAATGGATCATACCTCACAAGATTAAAGTGAAAACGATAACTCAGATTGAATAATAAAATCAACAAAAAAAAGGTGGGTAAGTGGATTTCGCTCTGCTGTACAGTAGGTTACAAGTGGGTCATTGTATAATGGATGGTATTAAATTTGAATTCAATGATATAATATCATTGTATAAGAAAAACGATTCTGAGCG
>NC_042493.1:54230165-54231872 GCF_005508785.2 Acyrthosiphon pisum
CCTTTGAACAATATACTAGGAGCCTTCTATTAAATTTTCAAGCTTTTTTATCCAACAAATAAAATTTTATTGATATTTTTAGAAAAAAAACTAAAAAAAAATGAAAACTGACAATGTCCGTAAAGAGCTCAAAATAAGTCAAAATATTTTGAAAATTTTATCGTGTATAGAAAATGGAAATGTAAACATTCAGTCAAAATTTCATGTATCCACGGTCTTTTTTTTTAAAGTTACACCAAAAACCAAAATCGATTTTCTCGAAAACAGATTTTGCGTAAAAATTCCCGTTTTTCCTTAATTTTTCTTTTGTTTTTCCCGGCGCTTTTGAAAACTACTGGGAAATTTAAATTTTGACCTCCTCAATGCACCAACGATATTCACTTTCTGATCGAACAAGATACTGAAGTTTAAAATCGTAGCATTATTTCGACTACTTATCGTGTACACAGACACAAAAAAAATAAAAAAATAAAAAAACACACATCATTGTAAAATCAATACATTCATCGTTCCACTCAGAATCTAAAACGAAAGAGAACCCCTTCTCTAGAATATTTCATCGCTAACCTGAATATAAGCCTAAAACCCGAAGAAAAATTTTTTGAAAGTAAAACACGTGAAATCTCATTCATTCAATTCAAAGATATGATTGAAAATTCACAAGAGAACAACAATATAATTGAAACAGTCCTACAATATTGTGATATACAAAATGCAATCACTATAATTGAAATAGTAAACACGGCATTTATAACAGACTGAATCCTAAAGACTCGCCTAGGAAAATTACTAAAAATTTTAAAGACCCACCTCTAATCTTCCTAATAATTTCTCTAAACTCACATAAAGCTTATGACATATTAAACTTGATAAATTCACTAATACAATGGAACCTAAATGGTTTTTACAGTAAAATAATTGACCTAAAACTCTTAGTATATAATTTAAAACCTAGTATTATATGTCTCCAAGAAACAAATTTAAAACCTAACCACAATGCAACTGTGAAGAACTACCAAGGATATTTCAAGGAAAGACAAACAAACCCAAACCGCACCAGTGGGGGAGTAGCTATCATAGTTAAAAATAATATAAAATTATCAACAATACCTATCAACTCAGAACATGAAGTAATTGCAACAAGAATACAGCTACACCACGAAATAACCATATGCTATATATATTTACCTGATAGTATAGTTTTTTCTTACCAACAAATTATTAATATAATAAAGCAACTACCCTCACCCTACATAATAGTCGGCGATAACAGTAGAAATACAAATTGGGGATGTAATCACACATCACACATCACACATCACCTAGAGGAAAAATTATTGAGAAAATCATAGATGACGAAAATATTACACTCCTCAACAATGGAACCTTTAATCGTCATAATTCGTCCAATGGAACCTTTTCAGCTATCGACCTATCCTTAGCCTCACCGTCAATCTCCCCATACCTCTCATGGGAAGTCAAGACCGACTATTTTAATAGCGATCATTGGCCAATATTAATTAAAATACACCATAGAAACAACCCCCAGACCCCCCCTACAACATAAACAAATGGAACCTAAGAAATCCAAACTGGACGCTCTATTCAGACATAATAGACAAAACTATGTCAGAAAACCAAATTCTTAACAACGAATTAAATACAGATGACATTGATATAATTGTAAAACAATTCACTTCAATCATA
>NC_042493.1:54231922-54232550 GCF_005508785.2 Acyrthosiphon pisum
CAAGAAAAAATTTCAATTTTTACTGGTTGCGCAACTTGTTTTAAAAATATAATAGATATTTCAGTGTATAAATAAAAAAAAAATATATTTAATAATTAAAAATAATATAAAAAAGTTATAGATCATCATAATATTGTATAAAAAATAATCATCACACAAAATGTCAATCATCGATTGTAGATTTATTTGGATTTGGATACTTCTGTCGGTGTTGTTCAACTACTTGCAAAAGATACTGCTTTTGTTCTTCTTGATTGGTGATTATCCCATTGAAAGTTTGAATCAACGAAATCCCACGTTCAGCTGCATCGTTAACTACTTTCAGATGTTGAACCCTTTTACAACCGTCAATGAAATCTTTGTGATTTTCCCAAGTATCTGGATTCTGATTTAAGAAATCTTGGGGGATGTCCAAGGCTGTAAATAATATGAGGCTATTTTTAGAAACAAAATCAGACAATTGTACTGTTTGAACTGCAGTCGTCTCAACTGTAATACGCCGTAAAGGAAAGTCAGCTCCTTTTTTCACTAATGATTTAACCATATTAACTTTCATCTCAGAAGAAACTTTGCTGTCAAAAAAGGCTAATCCAATAAGTGTCTCACTTAAGTACCATAAATGTCTTGA
>NC_042493.1:54232650-54234883 GCF_005508785.2 Acyrthosiphon pisum
GAAGCTTTTGGCAGCCGCGTTGCCTATAACTATATTTGATTTTTTATAGTTATCGAGTTCCTTTAAAAGATTAAGATCGTTATAAGGAGCTAGTTCTCCACTAGACGCAGTATACCAGTACTTAATATAAACTTGTATGACAAAAACGTTGAAGGCTTCAAGTGCAGATAATTCTCTAGCAGTTAGTTTGAACTGCGATCGAAATAAGAAAATTTTCAAGCTATAAATTAACTTTGCCATCCATCTAGCTCGATGTAAAGCGCCAGGTCTACGAATCTTAAAATCTTTAGCAGTTTCATCTCCTAGGAATATTAGGGAAAGTTGCAGCAATTCCTTGTAGTCATCTCTAGGCTGAAATGTCGCTAACTGGTCATTGATATACTTGACAAGAACATATTTTTGTGGATTTAATTTACTAGCCACTGTATCTTCAATTATTCCACTTTTGTATTTGTCTACGTCAATTTCGTTCCACTTTTCTGCAAATCGTTGAAATATTTTGATATTAGGACCACTTGAAGCTCCCATTAACGCATTAAACACACTCTCAATAATAAGTTCCAGTATGTGGTGTCGACATGCTAAACTGAGGAGGTCTCTTTTAATTTTTTTTTCAAGAAGTACACATGCACCGGCCTTTACTCCACTGTTACTTGCTGTTGTATCAAAGGACATAAAATTAATGCGTTCAATTAAATTCCATTCTTCAAGTAACTCAAACACTGCAGTTGCTTGGGCTTCCCCCGTTCCATTTGGAATTTTCGGCACACCAAGTAATTTCATAATACCATCCCCTGATACTATAACTGCTAGGCGATCAACTTTATCTTTTGAAGTTAAATCTGGAAGTAATTTTCCGTCCCAATGGACTGTCAATGGAATAGTCGTAACAAATGAAGTTTTTATTTCATCAGCGATTTTTTCTCGATATTCTCGACGAGCTTGTCTTATTGACTCTCGATTAAGGGTAAAATTTTGTATATTATGCCCTAATGATTGTACTGTAGCTGATAAAACATACATTGCATTTCGATCACTTACTTTCGTTCTATCTAGAGCAGACGCTACTCTAGAAGTTACAATAGTTGAATTAAATAAAGTATTGACCTTCGTTGGACTATTATTTTTTTTTAACCTCTTGCTGGAGGGTACATACAACTCATCATTATCACTACTGCTGCATTGAGAATCATCCCAATCAATATTATTATCATTAACATTTGACATTTGTTCGTCTTTTTTTAAACGTTCAGTCTCTTTTTTTATTTTCAACTCATTTTGAAGCTGTCGCTGTTTGGTTCGCTCTTCTTTTTTTGAAAGTTTCGTATCAATTGGACCCATGCTTCCACGTCTTCCTTTCTCTCTCTGAGCAAGAAGAAACTCTTTGTCTTCTTTTATAGATATAAGAGTCAAAGCATCTTTATGAGCAATATCGAATAAATTGTCAAAGTCACTGACGAAAACAGATTCCGCTTCTAATTGTTTTGATGTTCGTCGTGAAGCACTTTTTTTAATACTCTGCCACTTACAGTGTATTTTTTTTATTTTTTCAATAACGTGGCATTCTTTTTGCGTGGGAATTTTAGCTTTTTCCCAAAAAGCACTAACTTCTCTTGCTGTAATTGTAGCACTAGATTGAATAGATTTTTAGTAGGTTTAATAGAAAATAATAATCATTACTATAACAATGTTAACGTGTGAACCGGTGTACTACGAATGATGTGTAATCGGCGAGTAACCGTCGATAACGCGAGCGAAATTGCGATATCCATGCTATTAATAGCTTCGGAAAATAAAAGTGTTGCGCGACCTCTAAATATCAACCGAATGAAATATAACTTTCACAAAGTATATATTATATCAAAATAAACATTTAAGGTGGGTGGGAAAAAAGAAATATTAAAATTTTTTTTTTTCCATGTATTCGATTGTCACCCTAACCTACACATACTTATAAGTTGCTTTATGCACAACCAGTGTTATATTATTATACTTACACGGACGATCACAGTTGTCCGAGGATACTCCGGGTGTCGGAGTCGTCGATGCCAACAGCCAGCAGTCATCATCCATCACCCATTACCTGTGCAGCTCATCGCCGTTATGATCCAGGTCATGTGAGTAGTTTAGGCTTTGTCTTGTTAAGTCATTATTATCGCAGTTATTAAATAGTATTACGTATGATTTTGTCGCGCATAACGCTCTGTTTATATATTATTATTATTATTTGTAA
>NC_042493.1:54235984-54237278 GCF_005508785.2 Acyrthosiphon pisum
CCCGGCACGCTTTCCCCGGTAACCCTGTGAGGACACACCATGAGTGATATAGTGTGTCGCCTCCCGTGGGCCGGGAAAGCATGCGAAAAATTATTATATTATATTGTAATTGCCACGTTCTGGCTCCCCATTCAGATTATTAAAACTCTGATATTATTTTGTAATTGCCATGTGCCACCATATTATATTATCTTGCATTTGCCGTGCGCCAAAATTATTATATTCTTTTATGATTGTCATATTATTATTATTTGTGATGTTAAAGTTCAACCTCATACTGTAATACCCATTTTAATATATTTTGTTAATAGCCCGAAATTATTATTTTTAAATATTATATTTTATTTCCCCTCATAAATCCTCGGCATTCAATTGTCGTTGCGTGTAACAAAGCCTATGAGCTCCACCGACTTGGCCCTCGGGTCATCACGCGGTGCGGCTCATAGGTCACGGTGTAAGTTTTCCCCCTACATCGTGGGTGGTTTACGGAGCCCTAAAAAGCTCTGGATTCTCACAGCTTATACATAAAAAAATCATTACAAGTAAATCAATAAGTTTAAATAAGTATAAAAACGTAAGCTTGTGTATATTTAACTATATTATTTTCTTTTTTAGATTCATCCTAACAAATCTTTAATTAAATGGAGTACATAATATGAAAATGTATTTTTTCATAATTCAAAAAGTTTAACTAAAGTTTGCCCTAAAATTACAACAGACCATTTAGAACTGGACAATTTGTCAAAGATGAAAGTAAAATATGCTTCACAGGTATATTTTTAATGTTATAACGTTAGGTACACATATTAAAATTATTATTTTTTTTTAGATATTTAGTTCATCAATGGCTGTTGGAATTCAATTTTACCAGAGTAAAAACTATGAGGGTTTTGAAGACTGATGACACCATCAAATTTACTCTGATGATGAATTATTCAATGCTTTAAATAGAAAATTTCCTGGGGGAGGAATTAAAGAAAATAGTTCTGATTTAGAGGTTTTGTGGCATATATGTAGGACTTTTATGTTGCATGTCAATGGTTACAATAAATGTTTGTGTTTGTAAAACTAAAAACAGGGGAGTATCATTTTATTGTATTTATTCAACTCGATATTAATTGTATCTAAACTTTATGCATGCATTTTCTTATTCTAATTTAATTTTATGTTTTAGATACGATTAATAGTAATCCATAACTAATAATTAGAACTATATTGTATTATGTAACTAATACTTGTATAATTTGTTTAGATGATTATTGTGTACATCATACTTCAGTCAGGCCCGTAACCA
>NC_042493.1:54237378-54237656 GCF_005508785.2 Acyrthosiphon pisum
AATTAATCATATCACAATATCCATTAGGTATTTAGGTAACGCGTTATACATCAACAACAAACCGTGGTACTATCATAGATACATAATAGTATACTTTAAAAGTTTCAAGTACCCACAAATAATATTGTACAATCACAACAAAATAACTAAAATAGTTATTCCAGGTATTTTAATATGTAATTTCGTCCAAATTTGAACTTAAAATGACTATAAAAATAAACTGTGCTTATGTATTTCTTAGAATTTTTGGTAACAGAATTAAATATTTACGCGGAATC
>NC_042493.1:54237706-54238633 GCF_005508785.2 Acyrthosiphon pisum
TGATTTAAATTATTTTTTTTTGTAGTTTAAAAATATTATTCGTGGGTACCTACTTGAAACTTTTAAAATATATTAGGTATTTTTTACACACAATGACATTTTAAAAAGTAATTTTTTCATCAATCATTCATTTAACCTACTAATGCCTAGGTTATAGTAAAATAAATTACTTTAATCACAATAATATATGGTGTATTGGAGGGTATACGCGGGTATGCGACGTATAGGGCGAATGTAAGTTCCCACACGAGATATAGCAGGTAAAAATTACCCCTGGATATCCATACGTAAGTTCCCACACGAAAAAAATTACACTTGTACGTAAGTTCCCACACGAAAAAAAATAACGAAGAAAAGTAACTTAACTTAATTTAAAGTTAAAATTTTCTTATTTTCAAAATAAAAATGATAATAGAAAAAATCGTAGTTGGTGTGGTTAAAATTTGTTTTGTTTTTGTATTGCATACATGGGTATGTACCAATCTAGTCCGTATAATATATAATAAAAATTAAAAATATAATGTGTATAATATTTGTATATGTATAAAATAAAAATGATAATAGAAAAAATCAAATTTTATTAGGTTTATTGCGATAGCTCAAACACTTCACATAGTCATACTGTGTAATTTTTTGTAAGTTATAATCTGAAATTTTATTATTTATATAGTTTTGTTTTTCTTCTGTTTTTTTACTTTTTTTTTGAGGTCTATTTAATTCAGATGTTCTTATCTTTATATATGTATTTGTTTGAAACATTTTTAAAACTTCTATTATTTTGAATATATTAGGATGATGATGATAAAAATTTGAATTGAATTCAGAATGGAAACTTTCGCAAGCGTTTGTAGTAAGGCTTGTATCAGAACTAGCACTAGCCCAAATACTAGGGGGGAACGTACTGGTATCTTCGATGTAATGAGTTAC
>NC_042493.1:54238683-54239056 GCF_005508785.2 Acyrthosiphon pisum
GTAAACAGCTCAAAATATGTCAAATATTCTTGAATTTTACTTTATATAAGAACTTTATACATATTATTACCTATAAGTAGGTATATACATAAATACATTTTCAAAATATTTGATTTAATTTTAAAATAGTGCCTATTATTTTATACCTCGAACCTATAATTAATACCGTCCTTCGGTAAAGTGGTATTGACTACAAAAGTTAATAAACAAAAATAAATTATGTAAATATTGTATACTATTGTAATAATTAATTAATTAATAATAAAAAAAAAACAATGTTTGCAAAAATTAAATCAACCTGCCGTTATACGACATATTACTTTATTGGTTTATTACTTTAATGGAAATATCAAAAAACATATTAAGAAATATA
>NC_042493.1:54239156-54240593 GCF_005508785.2 Acyrthosiphon pisum
CTTGGTAATATAGACTGAGTGATGACAGACCGTCATACAAAGAATATTGATTTAAATTATTTTTTTTGTAGTTTAAAAATATTATTCGTGGGTACCTACTTGAAACTTTTAAAATATATTATGTATTTTTTACACACAATGACATTTTAAAAAGTAATTTTTTCATCAATCATTAATTTAACCTACTAATGCCTAGGTTATAGTAAAATAAATTACTTTAATCACAATAATATATGGTGTATTGGAGGGTATACGCGGGTATGCGACGTATAGGTACCCTGTAAAATTACTAGAGATAGGTACGCAATTATACGCACGTATAGACACGTATACCTTCAAAATTAATCAAAAACTTAAGTAAAATAAAATATTAATTGCTTTCGAAAAAATATTTTTATATTATTTTCAACGATGGAAAATTATCAGATATTTTTTTAATGATAATCGACCAATAACCAGCATATCAGTGTCAAACAATAATTCATATTGGTGACAGCTCATCTCTTTTAATGATCTATAAAGCTTTAATTCGATCTAAAACAGACTATGGATCTATACTGTTAAAAAATGCCAAAACCAACCACTTAAACATGGTTCAAACTAAACTAAATACTGCTATAAGACTCTCAATAGGGGGATTCAAATCCAGCCCAATTGAGAGCATTAGAAACATTGCTAATGAAATTCCACCTAACCTTAGAAGAGAAAAACTAATTTTATTATATTGTGCCAGAACCAAAAGAAACATCAATAACCCAGCCATCAAAGTAATAAACGCATACATACAGGAAGCCGTAAAAGAAAATATAAAAAAAGGCGGGTAAGTCGTGGATGTCGCTCTGCTGTACAGTAGGTTACAAGTGGGTTACTGTAATGGATGGAATTAAATTTGAATCCAATGATATTATATCATTGTATACGAAAAACGATTCTGAACGGAGATGATTTGTCAGTCTAGGATATATTATTTTTAAAGAAAAACTTATGGAGAACCTTGTACCAAATTTTAAAAACTTAGTTATAAAAGAAAAAATTTTTACGATTTTTCAACCACTAAATTACTTGCAAATTTTCGCAATTTTGACATATTTCGTATAAATTTGAACTTTAAATGCTTATAAATAAAAATTGTGACAATGTATTCCTTTTATTTTGCAACTGCTATTGTAAAAATATGTTAGGAGCCTTGTATTAAATTTCCAAATCTTAGAATTAAAAAGAAAAACTTTTATGAATTTCTGTCTAAGATAATTTGAACATTGCCGTAATTTTTACATATTTAGTCAAAATTTGAACTTTAAATGCTTATAAAAAAAAAAATCGTGACTATATATTTCTTTTATTTTTCAATTGCTATTGTAAAAATATATTATGAGCCTTGTATTAAATTTTGAAATCTTAGATATAAAAGGAAAATTTTTTATGAATTTCTAGCAT
>NC_042493.1:54241388-54243124 GCF_005508785.2 Acyrthosiphon pisum
CACATAGCTACTTGATGAGCAAAGACGACCCTCCACTATGCGACTCATGTAATGTACTTTTAACGGTCAATCACATCATTACAGAATGTCAAAAATATAGCCAGTATCGAAATCAATACCACATTTCAGAACAAATCTGGCCAAGCACTAGGACCAAACCCACAAGACGTTAAAAACTTAATTTTATTCTTAAAAAAAACAGAATTGTACAATTTAATGTAATGTAATCATGTAAATACTAAAATACTATTAATGTAATCAAAATTTGTGTACTAATGGCCTAGCTGTCGATGTATTTCAGATCAATAAAAAAAAAAAAAAAAAATAATTCATATATTTACAATAATGACGGCTATGGATACAATTATACAACTATTTACAGCTATCAATGTTATGGTCATAGTCCAGATATATTTTTATAATATTATCTGTGGTTATGGTTGACTTGAGAGACTGCCGATTTTAAGAATGATATTGTATTTATTGTACCTATCGAAAGTGGCTTCAAAAACAAAATTGTTATTCACAAATAGCCTTATCACAATCAGTTAGATATAGTAGAAAATTCAAAATAGCGACATTGATAAGGATTCGTTCCCGGTCCTATTTTGACAACTATAATACATGCGTGTATATTTGTAAATTATATGTTCCAGTAATATAATTTGTTTATTTGATAGACCTAATTGGTCTTAAACTTGTTCCGCTGTCACTTGATCTGTGATCGCATTATAAGCTTCACATTAATGGGCGTGTCAGCAATGTTGGATGTGGCAGCCGAATAAATAATCGTGGGCCTGATTGTACTAAATGTACATATTTTATATATTATTATGGTTAACGATTATGTTTAAAGACACTGTACGCCAAGAACTACACTTTTAGGGGATTCCGGCCACCTACGATTATTGAAAATAATATATAACATAGTACATAATACTAGTAAATCTAAATCTTAATATAACTTATGTCACTCCTATACTTTGGTTCCTTGTCTCTGACCATATATCGGTAACAGATTTGAATTTATTACAAACTATAAAGTCTTTTTCCTATCAATCGGATCACTTTTATACATTTTAACATGGTAGGTATACACTTTGGAAAAATTAAATTTCTAAAAAAAATACATTAAATCTTATCAAAATATTAAGTGATAGTTATTATCGTTTTAAGAAATTACAAGCAATTCTTAAAGATCTATTTAACGGTGTGAATTTTCTTAAAAGAAATATTATTTCAGACTCAGCCATCATCCAAAAACTGAAATCTGTAATGATTTAAAGCAATTACTTCATTCAAATTGCCTGATATAGTCGATGAATACAAGATAATATGTTAGAGTGTTGCACACATAAATCGTTAAATTCCCTATATTTACTATATTCAAACTGGATATATTTAACAAGTTTCGTACTCAATTTTTCTAATAATTATTGTTATTACTAGATGTCTAGACAGTAGCTGAGCTCGTTCGAACGAAAAAGTTTAGAACTGCGTTATAATTTATTGTTATCTATATTAAAATCACGAACCAATCAATTCATAATAATATTAATACATAATATTATGTATTGTCTTGGAAATGAACCGTGAGAAAAAAACTATTTTTCTCAGAGACAACTAAAATATATTATGCATGCAGGACGCAGGTCCTTTTTAAGGAATAATTTTAAAATTTTGATTTATATCTAACATTTTAAAAATATTTTTGCTGGTAGTTATGAATAGATTAC
>NC_042493.1:54243224-54251774 GCF_005508785.2 Acyrthosiphon pisum
GATCACATGATTCAAGAGTATATTATGTTTGTATTGGACGCCGTGACAGTACAGGTCACTAGTTATTACGTAAATATAATAATATAAAGTTATTCTGTAACTTAAAAATCTACAATTGTAGGCATACGCTCAAAACAATTTTAGGATTTTAAGGAATAAAATATTAATTATTTGAATATTTAAAACTAAACAAACTGTAATGGTGTTTTTATTTATAAAAATTAAATTACCAACTTGTTAATATTAACTGGGGGGGGGGGGGTCTGGGAGACTATAGCGTGTGAGTTTGTTATGAGAATATATTATACTCAACGAATAATTAAAGTACAATTAACGTTAATGTTAACATTAACAATTGTTAATTGTTATTAATAATGATAATATACACAACTACTGTTATTATTATTTTTTTTTTTGATTCCAAATAATATCATATTATTACCAAAACAAACTAAGCAATAGGAATAACACAGCTGTTCATGAATAATGACTAGAGCAGCCATTATTGACATTGATTTATATTTTGATTGATGACTGAATATAGCAGTATATCACAAGAATGTAATAAATGTTTCTTAGAATTGTATTATATATAGTATGTGTATCTAATAAAAACAAAACTAAAATAACAATAAAATTACCAAATAATTATTACCTACTAGATATTTATAATTTTAATAATTTATTATAGATTCTGAGTGGAACGATGATTGTATTAATTTTACAAATATGTATGTTTTTATTATTTGTTTCTGTGTATAAAGTTATCACAATTATAATACCTAGTCGAAATAATGTTTCGATTTTCCACTTCAATATCTTTTTTACAGGAAAGTGTATCTAGTTGGTACATTTAAGAGGTAAAAATTGAAAATTCCTAGCAATTTTCAATATCTTTCGGAAAAAAAAAAAATTACAATAGGTAGGTACTTACTGAAATTTATACAGCACAGGCTGTGAGAATATAATCAATTTTGGGTTTTATATTAATATGTTCCAGAAAATATTTATTTTAGAGTTACACGAAAAACCAAAATCGAGTTTGTCGAAAACCGATTTTGCGTAAAAATTCCCGGTTTTCCTTAATTTTTTTTTTGTTTTTCTCGGCGCTTTTGAAAATTACTGGGAATTATACATTTTTACCTATCCAATGCACCAACTTGGTTTACTAGGTTCACTTTCTGAACGAACAAGATACAAAAGTTGAAAATCGAAGCATTATTTCGACTAGTTATCGTGTACACAGAAAAAAAAAATTAAAAGAAAAATACACTTCATTGTAAAATCAATACATTCTTCGCTCCGCTCAGAATCTAAATTTTTTTTTTTTGAATAACTATAAATTTGGTTTATTATAATTTTATAAATGTACAGCCACTTTTTTAATATATTATGCAAATTTGGTTTATTTTATGTTACCTTATTTGATCGTATAATGACCGTTTTTTGAATATTAAAAGTGGCTGATAAGAGAACGTCACGCAACGACTAACGATTTGTTTTTTATTCAGAGGCGTTGGACCATTATAGAAACGTTGTAGAAATATTGTGACGGCGAACGATGAGAATACGTCTAACAGGGTTAGAACCTATGCAGTTCGTGATGGCTGTTGAACGTCAAACGAGCAGTACCGTCGCCATCTGCGTCGTAATCATTAACAGCGACGACGACGCCGCCGCCGCCTAAATATTGTAGAATTAGCGACTAGAAAATAATTGTTTTTTAACAGTTTCTTTGATATGGCCGCGTCCCTTTAATCAATTTAAGATTTGATAAATGTTGTCAAAAATTGAACTTAAAATGCTTATAAAACAAAATTGTGCCTATGTATTTTTAAAATTTTTCAACTACTATTGTAATATATCAGGAGCTTTTTCACGCTTTTTGACCTAACAAATATAATTTTATTGACATTTATAGAAAAAAATAATAAAAAATTGAAAACTGAAAATATCCGTAAGCGCTCAAACTGAGTCAAAATATATTCAAAATTGTATCAAATAAGGGAATTGATAAATAAAACATATGGTATAAATTTCAAGTACCTATCTATATGGTTATTGGTTTTGAATTGCAACATAATAAGAAAATCGCTACATAACATGAGAAATCGAATGAATAAAATTTAAAAAAATTTAAATTAAATTAAAATTAAAAAATTAACCAAATTAACTATTTTAACTTCAAATGCTCATAACAATTTAATTTGACTTTCAGGTATACATTTTTTTTTTAGATTCTGAGTGGAACGATGAATGTATTGATTTTACAATGATGTGTGTTTTTTTTTTTATTTTTTTTTAATTTTTAATTTTTTTTTGTGTATGTCATCACCTTTTAGGACAGTAAAAGTGCTTGGATTTTCTTCAACAGTACTTTTTCTGATAGGAAAGTGAATCTAGTTGGTACTTTGGGGGGTCAAAATTAGAATTTTTTAAAAGCGCCGTGAAAAACAAAAGAAAAATTAAGAAAAAACTGGAATTTTTTACGCAAAATCTGTTTTCGAGAAAATTGATTTTGGTTTTTGGTGTAACTTTAAAACGAATAACTGTAGATACATGACATTTTCACTGGTTGTTTATATTTCCATTTTCTATACATGATAAAATTTTCAAAATATTTTGATTTGTTTTGAGCTATTTACGGACAATTTCAGTTTTCAATTTAATTAGTTTTTATTTCTATGAATGTCAATAAAACATTATTTGTTGAGGAGAAATACTTGAAAATTTAATACAAGGCTCCTACTATATTGTTGCAATGACATTTGAAAAATATTAAAAATCCTTAGTCACAGTTTTTTTTAATTAGCATTTAAAGTTCAAAAATTGACAAAATATGTAAAAATCACGAAAATTAGCAAATTATTTTGAGTTAAGAATTCATAAAACTTTTTTTTTTTAAATCTAAGATTTGAAAATGCAATATAAGATTTCTCATAAGTTTGTCTACCATTTAAAAAAAAAAATGTCTACAAGCAAGTCAAATAAAATTTTTATGAGCGTTTGAAATTCATACTTTTACAACATTCGATATATACACTCGATTTCTCACGTAAAGATTTTCTTATTTTGAAGAGTGACTGTAGAAACTTGAAAATTTCACTGAATGTCTATATTAGCATTTTATATATGGGATAAAATTTTGAATATAATTTGACTCTTTTTGAGCTGTTTACGGACATTGTAAGTTTTCAATTTTTTTAGTTTTTTTTTTTATTATAAATATCCTGATACATTGTTACAATAGCATTTGAAAAACATTAAAAATACATAGACACAATTATTTTTTATAAGCATTTGAAGTTGAAATGTTGACAAAATTTATCAAATTTAAAATTGAATAATTATTTTGTAGTTAAAAAATTATAAAATGTTCAACTTTTATATCTAAGGATTGAAAATTTAAAACAAGATTCCACTTAAATATTTAACACTGTTACCAAAAATTCTAAGAAATACATAAGCACAGTTTATATTTATAGTCATTTTAAGTTCAAATTTGGACGAAATTACATATTAAAAAACCTGGACTAACTATTTTAGTTATTTTGTTGTGATTGTATAATATTATTTGTGGGTACTTGAAACTTCTAAAGTATACTATTATATATATATGATAATATCATGGTTTGTTGTTGATGTATAACGCGTTACCTAATGGATATTGATGATTATTTTGGAATTTATTATTGATACCTATTATAGGTCAATTTTTTTTTAATACTATAGATAAGTATACCTATAATAGATATGTCTAATACCTAGACTGACAAACCGTCTCCGCTCAGAATCGTTTTTCTTATACAGTGATATTATATCATTGAATTCAAATTTAATACTATCCATTATACAGTGACCCACTTGTAACCTATTGTACAGCAGAGCGACATCCACTTACCCACCTTTTTTTTGATGAAGATAAACAAACTTATGGGGAATATCGTATTAAATTTTAAAATCTTAGATTTAAAAAAAAAATGTTTATGAATTTCTAACTCAAAATAATTTTTCAAATGTTCGTGGTTTTTACGTAGGTACTTTGTCAAAATTTGAACTTTAAATGCTTAAAAAAAAAATTGGGACAACCTATTTTTAATATTTTTCAACTGTTATTGTAACAAAATTAGTGGCTTTATATTAAAATTTCAAGCTTTTTTACCCAACAAATAAAATAAAGTTGACATTTATCGAAAAACTAAAATAATTGGAAACTCAAAACAAGTCAAAATATTTTGAAAATGTTATAGTGTAAAATGCTAATATAAACATTCAGTTAAAATTCAATATCTACGGTCATTTGTTTTAGTGTTACGCACTTACGCCAAAAATCAAAACCTATTTAGCGTAAAATTTCCTGTTTTTCCTTAATTTTTTTGTTTTTCTTGGAGTGTTTGACGCCCTAAAGTATCAACTAGACTAACTGCCCTATCGGAAAAGATGCTGATTTGTGGAATTTTTTTTTCTATTTTTCTCGGTTTTTTGAAAAGTACAAGAAATGTTTTACTCTTGACTCTTACAGTCCTACTCTAAAGTTCCAATTTGATATTAGTTGTTACAAGAAAGCATCCCAAAAGTTGAAATTGAATTATTTTTACTTTCGAAAAATGTCATGATAAACAGAAAAAATATCATACATAATTTTAAAATCAATACATTCTTCACTGAGAATCTAAAATACTGTGAATAAATATTTAGACTTTACTAATGTCGTCAATATTTATTTAAATTTAAATATCTAGTTATTAATATCATAAACAATGTTTAAAACTAAACAAATTTTATCGTAAAATATTATTGACAACTTTAAACTTTTCATGGCCAACAATCAACATTAATTATAATAAATTTAAGGCGTATAAAATGATTTCCACTAAAAACATATTATAATATTATTATAATATAACCTTAACAGACTACAGTCTACAGTCTACAGACCACAAAAACTTTAACACTATAGTAAAACCTCTTTGAATACTCACAACCATAACAAAAACTTGACAGTTTATTAAAAAGTTAATAAACAAATTATAAAATAACTGAAACGATGTCTGTGACCTCATTCAAACTTATTACAAACTTAGATGTGGTCGAGACCCATAATTAAAAATTCTTCTCTAAAATATTGTTTAAATTAGGATACTTATGCACTAAGTACGAAATAAATAGTATTTAAAATAATAACAAGTGAATCAGAGTAAAACGTTTCGCATAATATTTGAAAATTTTAAATGATGCTCTATATTGCTAATTTAGAGTTTTAATCAATTACCTAACAATTACCCTGAATTTTAGGGTTAGTTGTCACAATTTATTTTTTCATAAGAAATTCAATCAATAATTTTAGATTATAATTGATAACTGCCGAGTAGCATATATAAATAACTATAAATATAATATTGTCGAATTAATAATATTTTTATCAAACTGGATACAACTAACAATGCAATATTTTTAATATAACCAAGTAGTTTATTAATTCTAATAAATTTATTGTTGTAACAACATAGGTATTATTATTAAAATGAAAAATTATAGTTTGTAGAACGTTAAAAATATTGCGGATTATTAATTTTACCAGTAGGTATACACTATGCATAGTAACTCAAATTTAACAATTTATAAAACAGAATTATGAGCGTGAGAAAGTCTCATGAAAAGTGTTTAATATACTTTATTAGCCCAGTTCTCCCTATATTTTCTTATTAAGGAAAATAAAATAATTAACAAAATATAGGTAAATCTGTTTATCAAAATGTTTAAATTAATTTATATAATTATTGTACCATCATTATTATTATCTACTTACGTTGATGAACGATGACGGTCGAGTCTGAGTTTTTAGTATATCTATATAGCTATAATAGCTGTGTTGTACCTACTTGGTAATAGGTTTTTTTTTAGTTTATATAACCTTTTAGGTTGATTTGACCAAGTCTAAACTCTATTAATTTTAAATATATACGGGTATGAGTATTTTTTACTGTGTAGTTATTTCCCGTTACCTTCTGAGGATAGTGGTCTCTCTTTTCTGTAGTCTATAGTCTGTACGCAGTCGCATGCCTACTGCCTAGAAAGAGATAGAGGCTGACCGACCGTGGTCGGGTTCGAACTGATGATGGTAATATGCGTTGACATGGTGGCTTTATTCCACTCGACTACTCCATATATTTAATAGGTATACGATGAAAAAAGTATTTTTTTTTTCTTTTAGGTACCTACTAGTGGTTTATGCATATTATGCCATACCATACAACTTTAAACAATTTATATTTTCATTAGTTATAATAATATATTATTTTCAATATTTATTTTAATAATTTATATAGTGTTGGCTTAGACAATTATTTTAACTTTTGATAATATATAGATATTATTAATGTGCTAAACGTAAAAATATGTAATAAAAATGTGATTTAAAATGACGTGTATGCTTGTTAAAAAATTTAAATCTAATAAAATTTAATAATCAAGGCTATAATCAACGTCAGTGTGTAGGTATAATAACATGATTAATTATTAATAGTTTTAGATTATTAAATTTAATTATATAGATTCTAAATAAAATTAATTATAAAGAAGCTATATCGGTATTATACCTATAACTAGTTTTTTCCATGCACAGCATTTTTGTTATTCATAAATATTTATATAAAACATTACTCCAGCCGATCGATCGAGAATTTTCTAACAATACCATAGTAAATAGTCCATCTTTAGTATGAACGACATTACCTCGTAAAGTAGGTAAATGGAAAATTTTGAAATATTTTTATCGACAAAAATGTATTTGTATAGCGAATAATTATTCAACTATTTATCTATGACGTCTTACAAGTAATAAGTGTTTGAAAATCACTTAGATGATGAAACAATTGTTAATTACGATTTTTTAACATTCTTTTATCTCATATATTCTCAATTAGTTGTGCATATAATAATTACTATCAATTATAATATATAGCCAGATATAAGCAACAGTTTACAGTTATAATAGTTATATCAGTAAATTGCATTGAATATTCAATACATTAGCATAATATTATACGTAGTCCGGTAGTCACAGACTATTATTGAATTTAAAATTACCATTTATTAATCTTAACTAAATGAAAGTGGTGCACTAAAATATTCAATATAACATAATGACACAATAATAAATAGTTACTGAACTACTGAAGGTTATAATATTATTAAATAAATATTGTTATCTCAAGAACCATTAAATTTCTAAAAATGTAATACTGGAGTTCGTGTGGCATAAATGCATAATTATTATTAATTGTATGGGTTAGGGTTATGAGCAGGGTTGGGATTTTATAGCACTTAAAATTGAATAAATATGCGCTACAATATTACCTTAAATATCACTAAATATGCGCTAAAAATATGCAATAAAAACAACAAAATATGCAAAAAAAAAAAGGAAATTTATTAATTAATTATTTTTTAATTACTTACAAATTATTATAGGTATTTACTTAAGATTTGAAATAATTTAGTACTCTGATCAGAATCCAAATGAATTGACTATACAACGCATCCAACGCTCGTTCGTTTATAATTTGAGATTAATAATCGCAGTAGAAATCGACAAAAAAATCCAACAAAATCAGCGGATAAAAAAAATTAGAATCAAACACATAACAAGAAATTATCGTAATAATTCGATTGACGAAAATCTAAAAACAGTTTTACTTAAATATAATTTCATAAAATATGGCCGATTTTCATTCAAAAACACGTAAAAACGCAAAAAAGTCTCAAAAAGTCCAAAAAAATCACTGAAAACTAAAAATCGCAAAATATGCAAGAAAAACAAAATACAATTTTTAATTTGAATGCTCTTTATCAAGAAACACATATATAGCTTACTCTGCTATTTTTTAAGTATCTCATAAGAAATATGCAAATGCTATAAAATTCCAACCCTGTTAATTATTAATATTTAATAATATAATATTGTACAATCCATATCTATATATTGATTTTAATGTGGTATCTATGTATAATAATATACATTTAAATGTTCACTCATTGGCTTTTTTTAACTATAAAAAGGTATAAATATTTTGAATTTTTAAATATGAACTTTCAAATCTTATAGATCCATGGGTTCTTGAATTAAAACTCACAATTAACTTTGAAAAAGCATAAGAACTTTGATTTGATTTTAATTTGATATTTTATTAATTTGAGTTTAAAAATTTAAGTTTATAGTTTAATATATTATTATTATTATTATTATTATTATTATTATTATTATTTTGTTATAATTAAGCAAAAATTGTTATATTTATATCCATCATAACGTAGAACGCATACAATATGTAAAAATGTATACATTAGATATAATGAATTGAAAATGACGTTAATAGTAAATTATAATTTTAGTATTGTATAAAATATTTAGAAAATTATTGGTATATTTCCCGATCATTGATTCCTGATTTGGCTTATTATTAAATTATCTTAGAAGTTCTATAGTTATCTCATAGTAGATTGATATCCTGTTCGCATAACTAACATTACAATCAATCGTTGAGAAAT
>NC_042493.1:54251874-54253402 GCF_005508785.2 Acyrthosiphon pisum
ATTAAATTTATTATTTTTGAAATATGCGACTTTATTAAATTATAATCTTTCGAAATATGTAAATTATATTATAATATACTTACTCAAATTTACAAAAAAATACAAAACAAAAGTTTTGCGTTAAGTTATGTACTGGTTACCCACGTAGTTTCTTTAATACTCCTATTTAAAGTTTTATCGACATAGAATAGTCAAACGTATAATATCAATTTCACGTCAAATTATTTTTTTTCTTATTATTCAAATATTATTAATCGTAGAAATTTGACACATTCATCTAAATTACTTAAATTATTATTTTCTTACGCAATGAAATTTTTTAAATATTTAGACTAGGTAATTGAAACATATTTTTTTATAGATATTGAATTTGAAACTTTTGAATTTTGTTGAGTTTTTCCTTTAAATGTTGATGGTAATATTCTTGCTTTGTCAAATAGATTAAAACTGTAATGCAAGGTTGGTACTTCATGATTTAGTCTTACTGCATTCTAAAATAGGTATCGAAAATTCATAAACACAACTTTTCTATAAACATTTGAAGTACAAATTTGGTTGGAGGTTTCTACCCCCAATATTTTCACGAAATAGCTATTGAGATTAAAATTTAAATAGTTATTATTTGTCGTATTTTTTTTTAAATAAAATTTATTTTAATTTTAAACTATAATAATATATTATAACTATATTGAATTAAATATTAGAAATTTTAATCATTCTGATGCTGATTAATGAAATATTATAATATCATGGGCAAATTATAGATTCTAAAATTTTAATTTCTAAACTAAGAATTTTTTTAAAATAGTTGTCCAATTTACGTAGTTTACAGAACGAATATACATTTAAACAGTAGATAATATACTAAATCCTAATATATTATAAAGTAATAATTAATAAGTTAAGTTTTAATATTAGGATTCTGAATTCGAAATATTTCACTTGAAATACCTTCACTCTTCTTGAAGTGTTTCTACAAAATTATTAAAAATATAATATATGTATTTTTAAACGTGCTCAGTTATAAATGATTATAAATGATTATTTATAACACAGAGAAAATATCGATAATGATTGACTTATCATCCAAGGTTTACGACTTACTATGTTAATGGTTATAAATTAAGTATAAATGGAATATATTATCGGTTAATTTATTAATTATCAGTTGGGTCCCAATTAGCTATTATTTATTCATTATTTATCATTATTTATTGGATACAATAATCAAACTTTTAAAAATGTTCTCTTACTGTAAATTTATGTGACTATAAACTTTTAGATATAGTAAACAATTTTAGATTCTGAGTGGAACGATGAATGTATTGATTTTACAATGATGTGAGTTTTTTTTTTTATTTTTTTATTTATTTTTTTATTTTTTTTTGTGTCTGTCATCACCTTTTAGACAGTAAAACTGCTTCGATTTTCTTCAACAGTAACTTTTATGATTGGAAAGTGAATCTAGTTGGTACTTTGGGGGGTCAAAAGTAAAATTTCCCAGTAGTTTTCAAAAGCGACGTGAAAA
>NC_042493.1:54254728-54255931 GCF_005508785.2 Acyrthosiphon pisum
TGACTCTTTTTGAGCTGTTTACGGACATTTTCAGTTTTAAATTTTTTTAGTTTTTTTTTCTATAAATATCAATAAAGTTTTATCTGTTGGGCCAAAAAGTGTATAAATTTAATACAAAGCTCCTGATATATTGTTACAATATCAGTTGAAAAATATTAAAAATACATAGGCACAATTTTTTTTTATAAGCATTTAAAGATCAAATTTTGACAAAATTTATCAAATTTTAATTTGAAAAATTATTTTGTACTTAAAAATTTATAAAATGTTCAATTTTTGTATCTAAGAATTAAAAATTTAGAACAAGATTCCACGTAAGTAATTAATTCTGTTACCAAAAAATCTAAAATATACATTTAAACAGTTTATTTTTATAGTCATTTTAAGTACAAATTTGGACGAAATTACATATTAAAAACCTAGGATAACTCTTTTAGTTATTTAGTTGTGATTGTATAATATTATTCGTAGGTACTTGAAACTTCTAAAGTATACTATCATATATCTATGATTTTACCACGGTTTTTTGTTGATGTATAACGCGTTATAACTTATAAGTACCTTATAGGTATTATGATATGATTAATTTGGAATTTATTATAGGTACCTATTATAGGTCAATTTTTTTAGATTCTGAACGAAGTGATGAATGTATTGATTTTACAATGATGTGTACAATGAGCCGCTAACAACTTCCTAAAATCTCCCTGGTTGGCGATGGATGAGCCCGAAAGACGATTTAACTCGAAGAAGCAGATGTTCATCTTTAGCACGCCGTTGATCAGGTTGATTCCGAAGAACACAATATTGGCCGAATAAGCGGAAACCCTGAACATCAGGAAATGTTGGTTTTGGGCTGAATGAGTTTGTGATTGAGGTACGGATGCGACTGCGGATTGGCCTTTTCTGGGTTATGTTCATGGTTATATATTAACATTTAAAAATTAAATTAAAATAAGTTAATAAACAATCAATAATTGGAAACATTTTTTACAACAGTACATGATAATGGGTACAACCGTGTTTTTAATACATACCATATATTTTTTTTTTAATATAATAAATCATTAGATAATTTTTGTATAATACATTATGGGTAATGGTCTATACAGATACTGTTGACAAAAATAAAACATCAATGATTGAAGATTATAATTTCCATCAGTATAAAAAAATGATTATAGCATACATCCATGACAAATA
>NC_042493.1:54255981-54256861 GCF_005508785.2 Acyrthosiphon pisum
CAATAGTCAAATTATTATAACGTATGTTTGTGTATACACGGATGATTAATAATAAGAAATTCATCAATAATATCACAATTTTTTTTTTTGGTCCTGGGGGGGGATTGATCCCGAAAACCTCCCCCGTATGTACGCCACTGATTGTGCTAACTACTAAATAATATTCAACATGTACTTATTAATGCGCAAGATGGAATTAAATTTACAGTGTAAATAAGGAATAATAGGGACAGTGCTATTTTATGTGCATATTGTATTTTCTATTATTACAACTCACATGTCAATTTTAGATTCTGAGTGAAACGATGAATGTATTGATTTTACAATGATGTGTATTTTTTATATTTTTTTTTTTATTTTTGTGTCTGTGTACACGATAAGTAGTCGAAATAATGCTTCGATTTTCGACTTCAGTATCTCGTTCGATGGGAAAGTGAATATCGTTGGTGCATTGGGGAGGTCAAAATTTAAATTTCCCAGTGGTTTTCAAAAGCGCCGCGAAAAACAAAAGAAAAATTAAGGAAAAACGGGAATTTTTACGCAAAATCTGTTTTCGAGAAAATCGATTTTGGTTTTTGGTGTAACTTTAAAAAAAAAGACCGTGGATACATGAAATTTTGACTGAATGTTTACATTTCCATTTTCTATACACGATAAAATTTTCAAAATATTTTGACTTATTTTGAGCTCTTTACGGACATTGTCAGTTTTCATTTTTTTTTAGTTTTTTTTCTAAAAATATCAATAAAATTTTATTTGTTGGATAAAAAAGCTTGAAAATTTAAAAGACGCTCCTAGTATATTGTTTCAAGGCAGATGAAAAATATTAAAAATTGTTAGTCACAGTTTTATTTTAAGCATTTAAAGTCAAAAATGACAA
>NC_042493.1:54259422-54261703 GCF_005508785.2 Acyrthosiphon pisum
TAAGTATTTAACATTATACAATTGATCTTCTTTGTCATCATAGGTATTTGTAATATTATAAAATGTCATTTTACTTAATTTCCATATTATATCACGTCTTTTAAAGATTTAATCATTACTAATTTTTTTTTTTTTAACTTAGCTTTTTTTTTTTACACAGAGTTATAACGAAGTGTTTTTGGTGTGATATTTATAACAAAAAAGATTCTTGGCTGTGAAATATTCTGGCATATTGAAGTTTCTATGGTACTTACCTATATAAAAATAACGTATTTTTTCATATGATTAAAATTGTCCATGTATAATCAAAACTATGAGCAATATATTTAGAGAATGGCTCATACACCAATTAGGTGTAGAGGTTAATTCTCTACAACCTAATTATTTAAGTTCAAAATTTCAAAATGGAATGCTAATTGGAAAAATACTTCTGAACTATGACATAATGAGTTCAAAAGATTTTTCTCTATTGGTCGATCAAGAAGACGAAGTGATAAAAAAATCGAATTTTCGGTACCTCAAAATGTGGTTGAACATGTTACAAATTCCATTAGACAACGATACTGTTTCTGGAATAATAACTGGAGAAAGTTCAGTCATTTTTGCATTTTTATATAAATTATGTTTCCTCCTCGAGAGTCCAAATAATTTAAATATAATCGGACACGCCAAGAAGTTATATAAATCGCTCGGAAATTATGATTTCTCGCATAGATTATTTACGCCCGGAAGAATTGTCAATTTTCCATACAATAAACAACAATTAAATCAGAAAAGTATTGATACAAAAACCAATGGAAATCTTAGTACGCTGTATGAGAATGATAAGATAGCTTATTTTGAAAGTAGTTTATCAAGAAAAATAAATAGATGGACTGCCAGAGGACACGAGTCTTGTAATAGGTAATTGGTAAATTATATTGCTATAATCAAATACATTCTAGCTACCCAAATTCAGTTTAATCGATTCATAAATATATTATGCTATGTTGGTTGTAATCATGAGTATAATATTATTGATACATTTTTTCATATTATTATTATCGTTTATTTAATATTATGTTAATACATTTGTTACATGTTTCATGTTACAAACATCTTTCACTAAAATCATAATATGTTAAATGGAAGCTTACAATATTATTGAACGCATATGTAAAGTGCTTCTAGTTGTTTTATTTAGGTATCTAAATGCGATAGATCGAATGAGTTAAACCTATTCGGTATATATATACATATAAATATTGGTTATATCCATATAGGCCTTATATTATTTGACCGGCCTTAACAATTGTATTGTACAATAGGTATACCTACAAAATAATATTGTTATAATTAAAAGACCATTATTCTTTTAAAAATATTTTTTAAAGGCATCAACTTCAAGGTACATTTTTTAAATTACATAAATTACTTATTGCTATTATATTTATAAATTTTAAATAAGATGACGCAGTTCAGTTTCATTTATGAATTTGATTATTTTCTTTGACGTCTCGGGAGTGGCTGAAAGTATCTCGTATCCGGGTTTCCGGTAGTTCATATTGGATGCGCATTTGTTGAATTGGCGACATTCTAGAAGGATGTGCTTTACCGTAATTATTGTTCCGCAAGTAGTGCACGAGGGAGGGTCTTCTTTGGCCATAAGGTATCCGTAGGTCTTACGGGTATGGCCTATTCGTAGGTGGACAAGAATAACATCGTCCCTTCTGGACATCTCATATGGTTTGGGCCATGGTAATATTGTTTGCTTTATTCCTCTGAGCTTGTTATTTTTGCAATCAGTCCAAAGGCTTTGCCATGCATTAATATATTTAAATTTGATACAATTTTGAAAGTCATGGTCTGATATGTGAGGACATCTTTCAAAAATCGAGGTACCTGTAGTTTCTTTAGCTTTTAAGTCGGAAAAGCTCATTATTATAGTACACATTTTTAATATATACCTACCCAGAAGACAGAATAATATATATGTCGTAGGCCATTTGGAAAATAAGTATTTTTGCGAAAAGACTAGGCTCTTTGCAATGGGGTTGCCCGTTTGAGAACTAATTATTATTTTTCCAAACAGCCTGCTGTTTTTCAGTCGTATTGCATACGGACTAACAGCATTTAGGTCTTTTAATAACTACTTATCATTATAATATGATAATAACCATTATACTTATTTTCCGACTAGCTCATATATTTGTTTTGCACGGTGTTTTGCGTATGTTACATGTAATCTGAATAAGTATAATAAGGTAGGTAATTTATTAATTGTACAAAAAAAAAAAATAAA
>NC_042493.1:54263662-54308790 GCF_005508785.2 Acyrthosiphon pisum
TGTATATAGACAGCTATTAAATTCGTAGAACGACAATGTCATTATTTTAATAATTATTGAGAATTTCTCAAGATTGTAAACAAAAATACGTTTTCTGGTTTGAAAAAAAAAAATGTTTATTTCGTATTTCTATTTACTCTAAACGAAAAATAATAATAATAATAGGTACAAAATCAGGGGCCCCCAATTACCATAAAGAAGCCGGGGTCCCGTCCGCAGTTGCGGACTAGCGGTCCAGGCCAGTCCGACTCTGAAGGTAGGTAATTTATTAATTGTACAAAAAAAAAATAAAAAATAATGATTGTAATACTAGGTATATAATAAATTTGTTTAAATGTTATATAAAACTTTAAAATAAATCAAACTTCACTGCTACTCGCCATTGCCCATTGATCAAAGTAGATAAGTTTACGTGTTATAATAATTCTGTTGCAGATTTTATTTTATTTTTTGTACAATTAATAAATTACCCTATTATACATATTAAATTTACATGTTACATATGCTTTTGCAAAACATCATGCAAAACAAATAGATACGGTTGTCGGAAAATAAGTTAAATGATTAGATATTGTTATTATCATAATATTATAATGATTGTAGTTCTTAAAAGGCCTAAATGCTGTTAGTCTGTATGCAATAAGCCTGAAAAAAGCAGGCTGTTTGGAAAAATAATAATTAGTTCGCAAACAGGCTACCCCATTGCAAAGAGCCTAGTCTTTTCGCAAGAATAATTTTCCAAATAGCCTACTACATATTATATAGGTGTATGTAACGTATAATATAGCAAAAATTATAATACAATTTTATATAAATAAATTCGTGAAAATTTAAATTATATAATATTTATTTTCTAGCAGACATCATTGATAATTATAAACAAGTCACACAAGATAAGCGCTCACTATCTCTGACCATTAGCATACGCAGGATTTTTCAATTTGGGGGGGGAGCTTGAAAATTAATTACAATTTTATTTTTATTTTGTCCAGTCTATTAATTGCAGACATTTACGTGAGCTATTTGAAAATGTTTGCACAACTTAAACTTCTCAACTTTCCTAGTAGAATAAATGCTCTGATCATAAACTACAATGGAGGTTTTTCGAAGCAAATTGGATATAGTTCGAAATTTTGGGAGGCCAAAATTTAAAATTCTCAGTATCTTTAAAAATATTCAGGAAAAGCAAAAATCAATGAAAATTTTTTAAGATTGTTTAGTAACCCTGATTAGACAGTCTTCACTTGGAATGTATTTAATTAATTTTAGTTATTTTTCTAAAAATTTCAATAAATAATTCTTTATTTGGTCAAAAATCTTAAAAATGTAATACAGGGTTCATCATAAGTTTTTATTAATATTTAAACATTTTAATGATACATTGAGGCAAAATTATTTTTTAGAAGCATTTAAAGTTAAAATGTTGACAAAACCACAGTTAATTTGTGATTCAAAAATGTGTATAGCTAAGGCTTGGAAAAAGTAATAATAATACAAAGGTCAAGGGGGGAGGGGGCTTCAGCCCGTTAGCCCCTCTCCCTATGTACGCCACTGTCTTTGACCGCTCTGAGTTTACAAAAGGCTGGTCCAAGGCTGGTATTAGTTTAAGGTCTATATGGTTATTGTATACAAAATAAAATAAAGTTTAAAGATTCCTTCTTCTCCAATTACCTAGTTCAATAAAAGTACTCTTGTCGGCAAGTTTAATACATTTTAAATTGAAATAGTGTAAATGTATTTTTATGATTATATAATGTACCTACTTAATTGTTTTTGATGATTTTTTTTTATTTCATTTTTAATGTGATTATTGAAATGCTGAGTGAAGATATTTATTTGACATTAAAACACGGAAAGAACACGTAAAAGTATATGAATTGTGGAGAAAAGAGACCACTAATAAATATCTGAAAAAAAATTTGGAAAGTAACATTCGTCATAACCAAGACGTTTTGAGGGACAAATCTATATTGAATAGGCTTGATTGTATGTCTGATTGTGAAGAACAATTATTAAATAAAATCAATGATTCAAGAATCGTTACAAAAAAACGTAAGACATTTTTCGTTAATAATAATGTGGAATTAATTCAAAACAATGTATTTCACGAAAAACATGATATAAGTGAAGAAGACAAATTAAACTTAAAAATAAAGGTTTGTTTAGGCATTCATTTTTTTTGTATTATTTTGTATTGAATTTGGTTTTATTATAGCTCATAGAAAGAAATAATGATTTAGAGAAAGAAACGGAGACGATAATAATGAAAAGTGTAATTCGAGATTTGTTAGATGTTAGTATTAGAAGGGCTGCTTACGTTAAAACATATGATGATAATATTCCTAAATACTTATGGAATAATTGGATGAACATGCTTATGAAAGGAAGGCCGTTGTTAAACACACTAGATGATAAACTTGGACTTTTATTAGACATCGATTATGTGACTGAGAATAAACCTTTTTCTGATGAAGAGATAGAAACCCAGTCTATACTTGATCATATAGAGATTATGGATTATTTAGAAAGAAAGAACAGTTGGTCTGAAAATAAAAAACACATAGGTTTGAAATCTTACTCTGACTCATCAACAGTTTGTCGAGCTCTTGGTTTCTTGGTCTATGATGTTTTTACTTTGTACTATGCACTACCACCTTCATCGATTTCTATAGATGATTTTATATTCGGGCCTGTCTTTGGGGTTTTAAGTTGTAAAATCAAGGATTCTTTAAAACAAGACATTTGTAATGCACTTATTAAACGGAATATACTACCTGTATCACCAACAACAGCTTTGCAGTATTGTTCGAGAATTTATTGTCAGCTAACAGACAACGATGAATTATTAGAAATATTAGAAAATTCAGAAGATTCAGACGATCGAGAAGAACCAGAAGATCCAGAGGGTAATAACAAAACCATTCTAATAGGTAGTAATTATATTTAATTTTAAACTAAGTGCCTAGTCAAAATTAAACATAGAACATGGTAACTAAGTACTACAGTAATACGTTAGGTTGCTGACTCGGAAATTAAAAAAAAAAAAAAAATTAATATAATTCATGCCAAGAATATTGATTATTTATCAATTTTTAACAAAATAATTACATTTTAATGTACCCCTATTTTACTATTAGATATGAGAATAAATTATTGATTTTTGATATAAATATATTTTATTATGACCTATTACATTCATTTTTTAAGTAATATAATTGAGAATTTATGTATCCATGTATGATGTATCATATTAAGATCAATATTCTATTAATTGGGATTTTTCATTTATTGTACTATGGTAGGTACCTAGTATGCTGATATTCATACTTAGCTATGAATATCTTGCTATAAAACACAATATATTTGGATATAAATGTAGGTACTTACCTACCTAATAGATAATATAATTTTTATTGAATTTACAATTTAAATCACATCCATTGAAATTTGAAGTTTTAATGCATGTTTGCATCATGTAGATATCGCTAGTAGACTTATTTTGGAAAACATAAATTTTTGTTTGAGGGAATGAGACTAAGAAAAATATAATTATATACATTTATTGCAGTATATTTTTATTTTATGTAAATTACATAATATTGTTAAAATATTATTATTTTAGATTAAAAATGTCATTGTTAATACTTATATTAAATTAATAAGAAGTGTTAATAATTTAGGTTAAGGTTTTTAAAATACCTATACCTTCATTAATAGCATCTATAAGCAGTCTTGTAAAGTATTCGAAAAAATGTATTCAAATAAAAGTATTTGAATACTTTTTTTGTATTCGAATGCTATTTTAAATACTTTTTTAAGAAGTATTCGAATACGTATTCTGAATACTTTTATTTGTATTTTTTATTCATTAAAAAAATACTTTTTTCCGATCCAGAAAAATAGTTTTAAATTTGTGACAAGACATATTATAAATCATGAACATTAATTTTATTCTTTAAACGAAATATAATATTGGCCCATGATATGATTATTTTTATAAACACTAATGTGTTGTATCCCGTATGGCCCGTATCGGCCAAATCATATGTGGTCAAAATGTATAAATAACTTATGATTACGTTACCTATATGTTTAATTATTAATTAACAAATTTTAAATACCAATCATTCAAAAACCGTCAAAAACTAGTTGTGAAAAAAAGTATTCTGATAGTATTCGAATACTTTTTAAAGTATTTGAATATGTATTCTGAATATATTTTTAAGAACTATTCAAATACGTATTCTGAATACTTTAATTCTCATTTATTCGAATATGTATTCCGAATACACAATAAAAGTATTCTTTACAAGACTGTCTATAAGACTACATAATCATATTATTTTTACATTTGGTATTTACTCTCCTGTAATACTTCATTATTTCATAAATATTTTTGAAAATCAGTACAAATATTTATTAAATATTTATTGAGCTGAACGAGGCGAAGATCTTATACGCGGGATAGCCGTTTACTAAACGGCATACTTCTTTGCAACGGATTAACCGATCTCGATCAAACTCGGCACGGTGATAGTGTGGACATCGCTGAGTGCCAACAAATGGTTTTGATCGATGAATAATCACCGAAAAACTAAATTTTGATACCTTAATTTTGTTTCCGTAGAAACATAGATCCGCCATAAATCGATAAATAAATAAATAAAAAAATCAATAAATACTAAAAACAATGTTGTTCTTCCGTGGTTATAATTTGTTATTTTGGTTTATCAATTGTAATATTTAAGAAAAATTTATTAAATATAAATGTTTGAGAGTTATATTTGAGAGTAAAAACGCTTCCTCAAACAAAAGCATGTCCCAACAATAGTGTCATCTTAATTTGTACCTTTTCAGTTATCAGAATTTATCAAATCCATGTCATTCAAAAAACAAGTTCAATAAGCTTCGGTGTGTTTAACTCGCTCAGCTCAATTTCTTGCAATCAGCGAACCGCATTGCAGTCCTAGTGTACTTATTTTGAAATGAGTATCACCAAGTTAAATAAATTTAAATCTAAATACTTCACTATTTTTTTGAATTTTTTTTTTACAGGATCTAATTAGCCTGTATTACAATTCATACACATTGTTATAACAAATCTAACATTTTTTGTCATATCCACATAATATTATGTTTATTGTTTATCACAACTAACAAATGGTAAGGATTCTTAAACATACGCTAATCTAGGTACCTACCTATGTTCATATTATTCTTGAACTCATAAAAAAATGTATAAGTATCTTCTTAGTCTACATAGTACAGACTATAAGTATCATTTACTTGAGGCAAACAATGCAGTAAAACATCAATAGATAAATTTCAGAATGGATTTCATCTCAAGACAATGATAAATTATTCGGTGTATTACTTTTAAATGGCATTATCTGCGTTGTATAGAAGATATTTTTATCTAGCAAAGCACAAATGACATTAAATCTAGTAAAAAATATTCAAAATCTCAATTAGTACAACCTTAATGTTATATACCACACATATTATGAAAAAATACGTAAATTTACAACTTAAAAAAAATGCAACAATTCACAATCAAACATCCTGGATGCTCCCAGTACCAGTTAATCTGTGCTGTTTTTTTTTAAATGTTTTCAAATGGAGTTTGGTCTCCTTAGTTCTAGTCCATCTAAATGTATTTTTTTTTTTTCAATAGTTGGTAAAGACTTCAACGACGTTATTTTTTATTAGAAATAATTTGTTTGAGAAGCATAAAAAAATTATGGGAAGGGGGAATTTGAAAAATAAAAATAAAACCTGTGTCAAGAGATGTGCCATCGAAAAATGTGTAGGCAATTTTTTTTAGTTATTAAAATAATAAAATGTAGGTACATATTAAAAATGTTACACAAATTTATTCTGTGAATCACAGATCACAAGTGTAAATGTTGAAAAAATAAAATAGGTAGGTAACCTATATTATAATTTTTAATAATTATTAAATTAATAAAAATATTGTTGAACAGAAAATATCATTAATGACAATATATTAACCCAAGAGAATCCAATGATACTAAATGGAGTAGAAACATCAAAACAAACACAAACAAGTTGGAAAATTGAAAAATATCAAGAATTAATAGAATGTGGAGAAGCAGCATTCCTTTATATTTACACGGGCAAACCTCTACCAAAACATTGCCTTATTGACTGTGTACTGTATTATATAAAAGCAGAAAAACTTTCTGGAGGTTGTATATTCATAGAATTTTCAAAAGAAGACATAAAAACACTAGAAGAAAGGTTGTCTAATAGGAATTCTCCACCTTTTGGCCCACACAGGTTTATGAAAGACATAAAACCAACAATTTTGGCTCCGTTTAAAGGGCCAGATTTAGTTGGTATAGGACGATATGGGACCTCATTCACTAGATATTTAAAAGTAAGATATCGACACTTAGATAATATTGATAATAATTTATATAAACTATTTTAGATTGTATCTGATGAATATGATTTGGATACATTTAGTGATTTACATGAGTATTATAAATCCCATAATATATTAACATTATTACAAACTAAAAATAAAAATGTAGATTTGGATTACTATAAGATTGAATTAATATGTGATGTTTTAAATGGTCAAAACGTGAACTGGTCTAATGAAACTAATTGGGTGAATTGTATTTATGACATGCACAAAGACCAGGTAAATTATGAAGAGCCGAAAAATTCAAGTAAATTAAGTTTACAGCCAATAAAAGTAACAAAAAGTACATTTAAAAGAAAAAGATTGCATGCAAAATCAGAATTTGAATATTTGGATTATATATCATCCAGTAAAGTAAACATGATTACAAATGAATTACTTGACGCTAAAGGTGATATAACTAGGCCCGAAGAAGTTAAATCAAAATTGTTCAATGTGCAAATTAGTGCTGACATTGGAGTAGTATTAGTAAAGTTTTGGATATCAATGGAAAAAAATTTTATTCAGAACATGAAATGGTGTTTCTTTAATAGAAGAATACTTATTTCTAACCAAATGCCTTATATGTCTTCAATTAACAACTATATTAATGAAACACTAAAACAACAAAATATAGAAAAAATAGAACTCATTAAAGCATTACAATCTGATTTGTTAAAAATACCAAATGATGCACTAATGGTGCCTGATTTGATTAGACAATTGATTTCAACTGTGACAGATACTAGAGTTATCTTAACACAATTGACAAATCAGAAAATAAAAGATTGCAAACAATTTATAAGAAATGAAAACATTGATAAAAAACTGGATAATACTATGAATTCAATGATTCTAATTTTTAAGCATATGTTACAAACCGAGGTTTGTTAAATATTATGTGTATTATTGAAAAAAAAATTACTTAACACTGATTTTATTGAATTAGGTTGATCGTACAGTGAATACAATAATTTTCATTCATTCATACATGTCTAAAGTATACAATAAAAAGTTAACTGCATCAGTAATTCCAAGCCATATTGGAGTTACATTATCGAAAGAGCAAGAATTTAAAGCAAAGGGGGTTGAACAAGTTGCAAGTGTTGAATATTATTTTAAATGGTTTGACGCCACTCTAAGCATGGTTAATAATAAGCTCAGAGCTACATTAAAACTCACATATGAATGGTTAGGAGAAATGAAGAAAATCCATAGTGCAAATCCATTAGAAAGTTCTGTGTATTTGAAAATATGGAAATTTTTGATAGATAAGGAGAATTTTAGATCAGCTAATCAATTGAAATTGATATTAAATAGATTTTATGAGGATATTAAGGTGATTTTCTTATAATGTACTTTTTTTAGTTATTCTTTTTTGCAAAACATTGCACAGACATAAAATATTTTTAGATGTTTCAATTAAATGTGTATGTAATCTGACAATAGGAAATGGAAAGTTATATTGTTCAGTATCAATTAGATATGAATCGAAGAATAGATGACTGTTTACAAAAAGAGCTTTTTGGAATTGATTGTATATGTAATTTATTTGAAGCTGCTATAAATGAGAAACAATATGTTCGGCATGAAATTATATTTTTTAACAATAATTTTTATTTAAATGCTGACAATGTTCTGCAGCCAAGTAACCCTCCACCCCATCCCTTTCCTTTATTAGAACCTGAAGATCAGTGTATTGTAACTATTCATAATCTAAAGAAAATTACAAATCAATTAGTGGCAATTTGTCCAAATAGACGTATTTCTTTGGTTGCACTTTCCAGTTTGCTAAAAACCTACTTGAAACATCATCCTGAAATTGAGTAAATAGTTTTTAAACATGAATAAATATTAATGAAATATTAGTTTTAATATTGAGTGGTTAATAGGTGGTTTAATACAAGTAATTTTGTTCTGCGTACCATGTTCGGATTCAAAGTCAACTATGTTGATTGGTCTGATTTTATACTACATTGTTTGGAACTTCCTTATCCTAACATTGAGGATTTGTTAAATCTTAAAAACCAATATTTGGAACTGGAGAAAAAAAGACAAATAAATTCTAATCATATTTATTCAGAAGGTATCTATTTTGTGTTGGCTATTTTTATTTGTAGCTAATTTTATAATTTTCAGGTACCATAAATAAGGATGAATTTGATTCTGTTTTGCTGTGGTATCAAAAAATGTTACCACCAAATCCTTCAATTTGTTTCCGATTTCTAAAAATCAAAGAGTTATTATTTAAAACTTTTTCTATTGATGGCAAATTAGATTATGTTGCAATGTTACTAGTTCTATGCAAAGACAACCACTCGATTATGGGATTAATAAAAGCCATCAGCTTAGTAATGAATCAGAACATTATGGTCGATGAATTTGATAATTCCAACCATATGAATGAAAGACATTCCATTAATTTGCCTATAGATACAATATACAAAATTTTAATGATTTGCCTCAAAAACTTCAAGGTAATTATTTTTAAATTGTTTTTTAAAATATGATTGTTTAAAATATGCATGTAAATAGGATCCAAACAATAGTGACATCGAAGATTTGGTAACTTCGATATTAAATGTACACAGTGATATGCTTCAACACAATGGTGATACATTTTCCGTATTAAAATTACTTCAGAACGATGAACTTAAGTTGGTATCTGAAATAGGATTTAGATTTAATTCAAGGCCTTTGTCTAGTATTGTGAACAGTCTTAAATGATTATAGTGTTGATGCGATTATTTTGTTATCAGTAAACAGTATACAATGAACAGGTTTTTTTTTAAGGTAATACCTATTTTAATTAAGTTATTTTATGATTTATTCAACAAATAACTAACTTTATTTTATGCTTAATGTTTACTATAAATATTTGTCTATTATAGTACATAATATTAAAATATTTGAGATTACCATTATATACAATATTAGCATTTACTATTTTCTAGTAATGGAGATTTAAAAAACACATATTTAAATACAATAAATAGGTAGGTAATTGAAATTAAATTAATAATTGATAAAAATAAAATAAATTTTGATTTTAATTTGTAAATGCTTGTAATAATCTAACTGAGAAATATTATTCATGCCTACAGCCCTCTAGGTCGGGCATTGTTATGAATAATTTGTTTATAGGTACTACATTTTAGTATTTTTACATGAATTCTTTAATTTGCCTACCATGCAATATAATTTGATTTTGTCAATAGTAATTAGTAGCTATTGAGTATTTAAATTATTAAAGCTGTAAGTTAAAATTTTGAAATTCAACATTTATCGATCAATACATACTACAATCATTGGTATTTTCGATTTTTGTAGGTATTTTGTCCCAGTTTGGCGTTCTAACAAATGTTGTAACCTATAGCTAATGGCATGTGTTGCACAGATAGAGAGCAAAACTACGTTTTGTACATCGAAAAAGTGTTTATTAAAAATATTCCTCCACATCATGATGCTTAAGGTAACAATAACTCCTTATATACATAGTTAATACTTAACATTAAATAATTGGCCTCAGTTTTTTTTTCTTTGATTTTGTATCGTGTAACAAAAATATATAAATTTAAATAACTAAAGGACATATTATATTGTTGAGTTTAACTACGTTGACAATTTAAAACATTAATAAATGACATATTTTTCTAAAGGGACAAAAAAAAAATAGTATTATAAATAGTAGTAATAATAGTAATAATAATACAATAATAAGTCACTCAGACAGCAAACATGAGTATGGTACCCACTGTCAAATTGAGTGGACGACCGAGATATAATTTATATAAATATTAAATTATAATCATAATAATAATTAAAATAATAATAATAATAATAATAATAATAATAATAAATATTAAAAAATATTAAAAATAATAATATACTATTTAGTAATACTCGTCTTTGACAAATCAACACTCTGGTGTCCCCGAAACGGAAAAATGCTTTTTTTATAATTTTTTTTTTTTGCCGTTTAATAGCTTAGTCATAGAAAATTAAGAACAAGCGTGAGAGTTTGTGTAAACGTAGGTCACTTGCATGTTTAAATAAACTTTTCTTGAAATGTTTCCGGAAAAAAAAATCTTTAAGATAATGTTGATGCTACTTATATTATATTACTATACGTGTGAAAAAGTCGTAGTCAACTGTCTCGGGAAACGGTCTTTTCGCATGCCCTATACAGGATATGTGTAGAATTATATTACTAAAACGTCTTAGGCAGACGTGCGGCCGTCCACAAAATATCAAAAATGACACTCACAAACATATTTTTGTACACAGTAATATATTATACTTAATTTTATCAATAATGTATTTTATATTGTAATATTATGAAGGTATAAGATACCTATTATATTATTAAATACTACACAAGAATATTGGCGTACCGATTTATTGAAACATCACGTGTAAGCTATGTAAACAAAATTGATTTTTTTTTAAAGATTAAAATATTTATTATTATGTTTAGCGAATTAGTTGAGGATCGTTCAATCAGACAATTTGTTTACGGTTTTCCCGGAAATAAATTAAAAAATCAATCGAGTAGATACAAAATAAAACCAGCGGTAAATGGTTTAGTATTTCACCGTCAAAAACCCCCAAAATATTAATGATCCGATCTAAAATAATTTGATTCCCGATAGATTTTACAACGTTGATTAATATTTAATTGGGATCATTCGATGATTATTATTAATTTCAACTAATTATTAGGCCATTTAGTTATTTCATAATTGCTCACCTTAATTAGTATTATGGGTACAATAATTTATATAATATAATATTATGTGTGTTTTGGTCCTTTTAAAAATACACGTAGTTTCGGCTTAAACATATATATAATTGAAAAATTCAATCGATATTCGGTAAATGCGAAAAATCAATTCGTTAAAAATCAGCGATAAAAGAAATCGGAAAATTCGTAATATATAAATCACGAGAAGAATGTATAATAATTAAACGAAACAGAAAAATCAAACTTAAGTATATATTTATTATATATTATATTCGTGTGTATCGCAACGTGTCTTCGCCTGCTCGCTGAGAACACAAATTCGCGGTTTAAACTAAAAACGACGAAATATCTATAATATTAAATGTAAGCCTATATCATATTATTCATATAAAATATATTTTGAGCAAAAATCGAAACAGGAAGAACGCGGCAACGAAATCTCCCCGCGGGGCAGAGAAAATAAATAAATAATGAAAATACAAAATATAAACGTTCTCTGCGCGTTATAGTCCTGGGGCACGTTTTAACTATAATAGATATGATTTGTGTCGATGATTTTTTCTTCTTTTTTAAAAAAAAAATAATAATTTCCCATATAACATAACATTTATAACAATTCGTATAGGAGTACATTGTGTGTGTGTCTGTCTGTCTGTCATTACATGTTAATTATTATTTACTACTGCAGTCATTTTCTCGAGTTCCTTCCGTTCACACTGCCGCTGGACGTACGGTATGACGAACAGCATCAAACCACTTATGGCTATGTTCGATCCTGAAAGGTAGAAAGCCGGGTTGTACGAGCCCGTAATGTCAAACAGCCACCCTACACAAACGAAAAAATCAAACAGTTATTAAATATTATATATAGGCGCGTTTTTAATATCGATATTGATATGTGATATTTCTGTCCCAATATCATAATATTATAGGCTATAGTTATCAATATAGGTATATAGCATAAAGTGATCAATTCACGGCCATCGGTATTTTTCTAAGGATCGATATTATACATCGGATATCGATGTATCAAATATACGTTATAATAGTACGTATAATACTATAATAGTGTGAAAAACCGTTAAACTTTATAACTTCTTCATGAGACTATTTTATAAAATGTCCTACAAAATTATTTCGAAAATATTTTTCTCTTTAACCTAGATGCAACAAATTCTGTATTTACTAAGGTAATTTCAGTATACCTATTGTCCATTAGAATATAGACATAAACAGTTTCAAGACATACATATGTATGGGATTGAATCTATCGGCATTTAGCATATACTTTAGTTTAAGCTCCGTTGTAATTAATATTAAATTAGTTGTAACGTATACCTAATATTATATGACGGTACATTGGGACACTTATCGCCCGACAATAAGCAATCATTGAAGTTTAATGTATGATAATACATATATATATATATATATATCACGCGCACCCGTCGCAAGAACAAATACCGCACCGGCGTTTTCTTAATGGATATACATTAAAATTCTTGAGGCGGGATTAACGTTTTCCCTGAACGTATATAATAGATATAGGATGAAGACGCACCTACTCGAAAGGTTCTATATACCATTATTCATTATTATAATATATTATCGATCGTCGTGTTTACATAATAATATAATATACAATGCGCAACGGATTAAACAAATGGATTACCGGCTATGGGTGGTCCGACGAGCGAGGCAATGCCCTGAAACATCAACAGGATTCCAAAAGCGTTTGTCAATTTATCCAGGCCCAGCAGGTCCACCAGGATTACGGACGTCAGACCCACGTACGCACCGATTGTGGATCCGAAAACGATCGTGTACAAGGATAACGAGAGTATGTCCGTACAGTATGTGCTCAGCATTGTAGCTGCGCCATGAAACAAACAAAAAAAAATATTTTGTAACATATTATAAATTATAGACAGGTAGGTAATACTACAAATACAATGAGTGTCTGGTTAAGATCTGGTAGTTACCTAGCAAGCGATGTGCGAGCCCTAAATAAGGTTTGGGACTTATAGCACTAAAACCGTAAAAATAATCACAAACAATATTGTATGAAACAAATAGGTACACTTTTATATAATTAAGAACGCTTAAGAAAGTTTAAACGGCTCATAGAATTATTATATTTAAAAATATGGTGTTTAAGAGGACGCCACACCAGCATGTGTCGTCTCCATCTTGCAAGTGCGTAACATGGCAAATATTTTACGCTCGGTGGATCACATTTAGCTCCTTAAGTTTAAAAATTAGTGAACTATGTACTATGAAACGTGATGGTAAGAGCTTTATCTGTGTTGGTTGTTACGATTATTCAGTTTTTAAGTGAGTATTATGACTTATGATCATTTTTAATTACGCTATATTATAAACGCATAACTTGATGAAAAATTTAACTACGCATAATATTGCGAATAATAATTTTGAATCAAATTTAGAAATGGCTAATATAAATATTTGGTGAAAATATTAAGTCCTTATTGCATATTTACTTCCATTTTTAAAATTTTTTTTTAGTTTTTCCCAATTATATTTAAAAGATCTGTGAACATTTTATTTTGACTCCCCAAAACACAAATCTTTTTTACAAAGCTAATTTGCTATTAGAAACCATCCTCAAAGTTGAATATTGAAGCATTTTTATTTTTCCATAAATGTGACAAATTTCAACTGACCAGGAATTAAAAATAATATTTATCATTGTAAAAAAACTAAAATAAATAATAATACAAAAGTATTAGATTTTAATTAATAAAAAAATATTTTTATCGATGAAACTGGTTAGGCCAAAAAAAGTTACAAAATAATTATTTATGAAAACCCAATTTAAAAAAGATTGAAAAATATTTTTATTAGGTACATCAAACCAAATATTATAACTTATAACTATTCAATATAAGTGAGCACAACATATTATTATATTACACGGAATTAATATAGGTGTTAAAATATTGACCAACTTATACGTACAATTAGTTATCACTTAGTCATAAGTAGGTACTCATAACTATTTAACCAAATTAAAATGTTGGAAAAACTTTTAAGTATAACGCTTCAGCAGTCAAGCGAACAGTTTTTGGCTACAAATGCGATAGTAATAAAGAAACGATCAATAGCGAATAAATAAGATGGAGGCAACAAATGCCACGCTGGTGTCGTTCTATTCAATAGATAATAAAAACGTGGACGGGACATCGTAAATTGAGGCCACTTTATTTTTGCGGCCGTTAAGTGATAACAGATTGAGGACGTGTGTTACATTTTTGTATAATATGATTAAATATATTATTATATATTGACTGTCAATACTCGATATAGGTATATACACTTATTTGGCCTCAATATTGGAATCATTGATCACCGATGATAAGACGTTATGTCCTGCCATGTTTTTACTATCTATATTTTATTCTAAACACGCGCGTGTTTTGTAATAGAATAACATAAAATAATTGATAATATTCAATATGTCAAGACTTCAAATATCACATTAACACAACTCCATCATGACGGCCTTGTTTAGGGAAGCTATATTTTAACTTTGCCAACTAGAAACGTACATACGAATGCGGCCTCATTTTCATGCATTTGTTCAAATGCTGCACATTGCACCCTGAAATCTTAACTACGGCGGTCATATTTGTCTGCGGGAAAAATGTTTATAATAAATGTATGCTTACCTATACCACAAACCGTTAAACACAGATTATACACCATGAGCCTGTTTATCCACGGTTTGTCCGATATAAATCCGAGTATGATCCTTCCCAATGTGTTGGCTATGCCCAACAAGGCCAACAGGTAACTTGAATGTTTCGATGCTATACCTATCATGCCGGCTTGGGGCTGGAACATGCAATAATATAAACACGACATAGTAATAGTATAATAATCAGAAAAACAATCACATATAGATCGCTGTTTCTACTGTAGATGATAATTGATAATAATACTAAGTAGTAAAACGAAAATATACACGGCAAACTCAACACTTAACAGTTTCGTGTCACATATCGAACTAATAAAATGTTATAAATTAAATAATGTTATTAATTAGATTGACAAATGTCAATAAAAAAATAAATTTTTTTCAATTTAATTGCAATTTTAATTCTAAGGTATTATACTATTTATTAAATATATACAAAATACAAATCAATAGCATACGGACTTATTATTCAGTTATAGTTATTAAATAAATGTAAATCACATAAAATATTTTTGTTAATTATTTATTATTTTAAGATAATCAATATTAAGTTTTTCAAATATTCCAAAAATTGAATGTTTAAACCGTGACGACTAAAATCGTTGCATAAATATGCATAGAAATTCGTACCTGCTAAATAAACACGATAATGTGTATATAATAAATTCACCAACAAGTACCGGTATTTTAGTAGTCTATATACATACTCACCACTAGGTACAAGTACGGTATGTTGAAGCCAATGCTCGTCAAGAAGTTGGATATTGTATACAGTATGAATACGGGGTCTTTAAGCAGAGAGAAATCCAACAATGTCTTTATTGTGCTCTTGGCGTCGGCGGAACAACAGATACCGTCCGAAAATTGGTCGCTTTCTATATTTGTGTTGGTCATTTCGGTGGCATAAGCACCAGCATTGGTCGACTGCGATATGGTCCTGAGGATACATCAAGGTGTTAGGTTTGCTTAGGTGTTCTAATCGTTAGGTATATCAATATTGAAAAAAACATAGGTGCCATTTACGTGTGTAGGTATATGAAAATTGAATAATCGTTTTTCCCCTGTTTAGGTATCTATCTCACAACTTCATACACTGACACACTACAACCCATCCTACAGACACATAATTACCAGATTTTGCAAATCTGCAGTCATACAACATTGATCTTTAATTCTGATTGAATAATAAAATATACTACTAAGTACTAACCTAACTGACGCTTGTTTAAGCTATACAGCTGGTGGGCAAGTTAATGAAAATAATTAACTGTGGAAAGTTAAGTTAATTCGATTAAATTACCTTCAGTTAAGTTAAAAGTTAACAAAAAAATAAAATTTAACTAGTTAAGTTAAAAGTTAAGATGGAAAATAAAATTAACTTAACTCAGTTAAAAAAAACTTTATTTTTTTTTAAGTCATAATATTCATAATTCATCAATTGCCCTAGTATTTTGATATGTACGGACATTTACCAAGACGCTTAGCACTGTGCAAACATAAAACTTAAAATTATTATTATATTTCATTGTTAGCAGAAACTTATTAATTATAGGTTTACTTATAAACTTTAAATTATACTAAACTTGTTAGAGTCTAGAGAAGATATTAATTATTAGTAGTAGTATACATTTTACTGTAAGTCTTCTATCCTAGTTAGACTTATTATATTTAGTACCATTATAATAGTCTATTATTAAAATAAAATCAATGAATAAAAATAATAGTATAATATCTACCGAAAATTGTTTCCATATTTATTTCGATAATGTTATTTTCTAATCTCATACGTTTGCTTGTATTTATAACGAATACGGCAATATAAATTATAATTTATAAATATCTTGGATGACTTTTTGTTTTATCCGTTGGAATTATTGTCGTATTTACCAGAAATCAGTATATGTTATTGATATAATGATTTCCATTTTAAGACTATGATATTTAGTTTTAAACCTGTTTTTAGGAATTGGAGAGTTAGATAGAACAAAAATCGGATTATCCCATACCGAGTAGATATCATTAAATAATAGAATTCGTGAAAATAGCTAGTCCATACAATGGATAGTATACTAATTATTACTCTTTACTGTAGTACCTATAGAATATAGATTATAATATAATTTGATTATTATGAATAGATGATATTATATTATTAGAAAAATAAATTACCAAAATTGAATGAATAAGTTTTGTCTCTTGGTTCCACACATGATAAAAAAAAAATTTAATTAACTTAACTGCACAATAATGATAATTAACTTAAAAAAGTTAAGTTAAGACAATACAAAATTTAACTTAATAATTTAAAAACAAAAAAATCTAACTAGTTAAGTTAACTTTAACTTTTTAACAAGTTAATGCCACCTTTGCAGCTATACAGCTGGTTAAAAATAATATTATTATGGTTCAATAATTGTATTTGTTGCACTTTACATTTCAGACGAATTGTATATTTTTAAATGCAAATTAAAATAAGAATATTAATAATTCAATAAATATTGATGTTCAGTGTATTTATTTGTTATTTTAATAAAATTAGATTTTAGATTTTCTGGCAAACATTTGTCCACAGCACACAGAGTCAAAGTTACATGGGGTCACTGAGAAATTTTTAAACATGCCAATAAATTTAATTCATGTTTTCACGATGAAATGCATGTATAAATTAGATTGAAAATTATATATTATATAAGACCTTGTTTGGAATAATCAAAAGTTCTACAAATATAGAATTATATACTTGACTGAGATTATAATAATGCATCTAATAAAACATTTTATAGATCATATTAAAATTGATGAAATTTAGATAGTATAGGTAATGTAACTATCTACATATTCAGTTTTTCTTTTTCTATATGCATTTCTATTACATAATATTGTTAATTTCACGACCAGAAGAAGCTCAAGGCGAGCAAATCGAATAGGTAGCAAAAAATCTGAAAATAGATCGATGCAAGCAAAAAAGTTTTGTTTTATTAGAAGTATTTAAGATTATTTTATGAGAGAGGACTTATAAAATATATTCTCATAGATGAAAAACCTATTTAATAATAATAATTATTTGGCCATAAAAATAATTAAACATGTAATGTAATAGTAACAATGTTACACAAAAACACGTAATTTATTGATAAATTCTCTATACTTTTTTTTTTAATGTTTTATATTTTACAAAAAAGTAAAATATTATACAAAAACTACCAGAAAAAAATTATTTAAAAAAATCCAAATTCAAAAATACCTTTTACGTATTTCTAGTAAGATTACAATTACGTATTTGGTTATAGTCATAACTTTATAAGTTTACTGAACATTTTTTCGAAAATCACTGTGTTTTTATGAATCTCAGACTTCAGTAAGTAAGTATATTTATTATTCTATAGAATTAGAGAACTATAGAGAACATAAACACTAGAAAATAAATGTGAAACCTATTACATAGTATCAGAAACAATTTCATTATTTGTGTACACAATTGTATGTGGTAGAATGTATTTACATTGTACGCTAGAACTAGATATAGAAATCAGATAAAAAAAATCCATTCTTAAAAGATTTATCTTTCATGATAGAGCACGAAAATAATGTTTAATTATTTTAGTGTACCTATCTACAATTTTTTGTTTTCAATAAACAATGTGTTTGTATTTCATAGACATTTATGGCAGTATGAAATTAGAACCTGATAATACGACAACGAAGAATTTAAACGGTCGAACATTCAGCAGTACCTTTATATTATTATATAGGTACCTACAATATTATAGAGTAATTAGCAATTGTTTTCAAATTATGAGTAGAATATACGCGGTGTTGAATTACCGATAAAAATACCTTGTTTTTGTTATTTTGAGAGACAAGAAAAACGTGTCCGCAAAGATATCATGACAAATACAGATCTAACGAATAATATGTGACCTACGCATTTTGTAAAAGTATCTTATACATCACATACGGGGAAATATAGTATGAAAACAAGATTAGAAATTTACGCGAATATTATTGTGCCTATGATACAGACAGTAATATTTATAGGTAAGTACTATTTTGTTTAGTATTTAAAGCACGAAATTCATATATTACATAATAATAAACAAGGGGAAAGTATATAACCGCTGTTCTGTAAAGTGGGAAGCAAGTGTACCTCATATCATTGAGTAGGTCACTCTTATAAGCTTATAGAGTTCAATGATAAATAATTACATATGAAAAACGATTCTAAGCGGAGACAGTCCGACAGCCTATTATTATATAAATATATTGTTATTAATTATTATAGGTAGTAAATTATTTTACTATTAGAAATATGGTATCAACTATAAATAATAAGCAATAGCGTAAAAATAATCTAACTATTTTAAAATATCAATGTGTACATAAAATACAATAATATAAGAAATCTTATCAAATTCTTGAGAACAATATTTTTGAATTACAACGTAATAACGAAAATCGTTATTTATCTTCGTTTAAATAACGAATTTCAGACAAATTTGAACTTAGAAAAAATCGTGCCTAAATATTTTTGAATAGCTATAAAGCAACATACGAGAATCGTTATATTCAGTTTTCAAGTCTTTTGTCAGTTCGAAAATTTTTTATCGATATTTATAGAAAAAAATGAATAAAAAATAATCGATAATGTCAACTGACTATAAATCTATAAATAGCTAAAAAAAAGAGTAATTGTATTTTTTACACAACGTAAAAAATTGTGTTTTTCTACACCACGTATATTATTTGATTTGATGTTAACCGGCAATGTTACGATTTTGTTCATCATCGGAAATTTTGTTACCGACACGGAAGTAGCTTTAAAGTGCTTTACACGGCGCAACGAGTTGTGAAAATCTAAAAATCCCACCATTTTGTCCGGGTTTAGATCGATTTTGTTGACGGGGCGTGCCATACTAGGACGTGCATTAGTTTTTAAAAAAAATATTAAACCATCTTCATACTTGAAAAAAATGGACGAAAGCCCTCACGCATATAGGTACACACTATAAAGGGTGGTTTTAGCCTGCTTACAATAACACACACATATACAATATAAATATTATAAAGGTCAATTCGGATACTATACGAGACAACACTTGTGATTGTTGATCACATCGCACAGTGTACAAATCATTACCTACCTATCCTAACTTAATACGCTACGAAAATATATGTAATATGTACTATGCAGAGTGCTTCGTCGTATCTCGTTGTGTCCACATACAAATAAACCTACAAACCCTTATTTTTACAAGAATTAACGTAGTGATGTTTTTTTTTATAGAAATATCTGTAAAACTGGTTGGGTCAAAGTTAAAAACACTTTTCGGGTTCATACTATTTCAATATAGATATACTGTACAGTCTGTACACATAAATAGGGACTAAATTAACCTTAGGCTGTAATTATATAAGTCAGCCACCTCCTACACAACTATTATTTTTAAGTGTGCACAAGGTTTACCGAGAAAGTACTTAAAATTATAATCAATTATGAGACATCTTTTATTAGAGCACTATAATAATTTTAAAAAGATGTACAAGTGGGCACAGCTCGGATGTACAGTAATGGATGTGTTATTTTTGAGTTCAATGATAAATCATGATTGGATATGAAAAACGATTCTGAGAGAAGACGTGTGACGTCCTAGCATACTTGTATAAAAAATCAAATTTAATCCTTCAAAAATCAAAATTATCTCATTTACATAGAGCAAATTTCCGCTGATTTTTTTTTTTATAAATGTAGCAAAACTTGTTAGGCATTTTCTATTAGAATTTCTAAAGTTAGCTATGAAAAGAAAAAACTTTTATAAATTTCTAACTGAAAAATAATTTTCAAAATTATAAGACTTCCTGATGGCTATAATTATCGCAAAAAATATCAAAATACTTTGAACATTTTATCAAAGTGCTATGAAAAATGCATATATAAATATTTTGTAAAAATAGCATGTGTCTTACGGTTATTTGTTTTTGAATCAACATTAAAATCGATTAATTGAAATTCGTTAATTAACCCTGAATATAAAATATCGTAAAAATGTTAAATTCAAACGCTCATAAAAAAATTAATGTTACGTTTCAGTAATCTCTTTTGTTGTTCAATCATCGACACGTATTTAAAAATTCATCAAGACTATAAACATCTCAAAATGAGTCAAAATATTTCAAAAATGTTACCATATGTGAAAAATGCTAATATAAATATTTTGGTGAAAATTTCAAATGTCCACGGTTATTAGTTTTTGAGTTACACACATTTTTCAAAAATTGGTTTTGCGTAAAAGTTACTATTTTTTTATTCCACTTTTTTTCGACGCATTCTAAAACTGTATATTTAATAATACATTTCAAATGTACCAATAAGATTCACTTTTCTATCAGAAAAGATGCTGATGTCAAAAATCAGAGAATTTTTACTACCCCAAATGTTGATCAAAGACAAAAAAAACACATCATTGTAAAAATAGTTATTGACGGGGACAAACGCAATGTGACATCATATTTACATTTCTCGTACAATTACACAAGAAAATTGTTGTATCGTTAAACTATATTAGAAACATTATGGATTTTATATACGCCGTCAGTTGAACGCGACAGTACATATTGTAAATTCTGTTAACTGAACTATTTTCAGCACAGAAGTTTCCAAAAAAATTAAGTCAGCCAAATGCAACGATAATTTTTAAATTAATAAAAACTAATTGTTAGGTTAAAAGTTTTTATTCGATAGTATTAAGTTCAAAATTGTATTAATACAAGAGGAACAAAAGAAAAAAAAATTAAATCATATCATTTATTGTTATGTTAACGTATTTATGTGCATTAGTTTCTCTTAATAATTATACAAGTACTTTAATTAGACTTTAACTGTAATCATGATTCATGACGCACAATATTTTTTATCAAATAATAAGAAAGACCGATAAATATTTAATTTTCATAGAAATTCCAAAAAGTGACATTTGTTTAATCGAGAATTGGAAAAAAGATTTCTATACTGTGGTAAAATAAACTTTTCCTAGTAACTGCCATGTACAAAATAATTCGTTGCTTTACACCGTATAAAAAAATATAATCATTAAGTTATAATATTATTATAATTGTTGAAAAAATACCAAAAGTAACCAGTATTCATAGGAAAATATATACAGGTATAATACTACGGGAAGCTAAAATTGTATCTGTAATCTACGACAAATTTTGTAAGTGCCTATAAGCATCAAGTTAAAAAAACAGACTAACTCACTCAGTAGTATAGTGCGTTTTGAGCGTAAATCGTCATTGAGTAGGTCACTGTAATAAATGTATTAAATTGGAATACAATTATAATTTATAAAACATTATAGGTATACACGAAAAATAATTATTGCTGAGACTGTGCGTTTATAAGTAGTTATTTATGTAAGGGTGATATAATATTATACTGCACTAGCAGTATTCCCGACTTCACCTGGGAAAAAAATGAACAAAATATATAATATATGGGGCTTGCCGGCTCGGTGTATTTCAATTTCAGTGTACTTCATACGTTCCCGAGCAAGTCATGTCAGTATACCAATTGTTTTAAGGATAGATCCGACCGAGATGAAAACTCTGTCTGTGGAAAATTGTATACAGCGCTTTTTGTATTTCAGGTGAAGTATAAAAATGTCAAGAGTATTGGTTTACCTCTGCTCAGAAAAATTAACAGATGTAAGCAACATACATTTTTAACATGGTCAAGTCGTTGGATCCAGATACAAACCTGATATATACGCTACGGATGTATTTCTAATTACATAGATCAATTTTTTAGGAGCGGAGTTGACTCTATAAAACTATGCTTAAGACTTGCTCCGTAATGTGCTCTATAAATTAAAAAAAAAAGACCCGTTTAAATGATTGAATATAGAGCCATCCCGTGAAAAAAAAATATTAACTTTGACACCACTTTTAAATTCTTTAGTCATTAAAATTCAGAACATCATTTCTTGGTTCTAGACTTACCTAATTATAATATAAGGAATCTTTGTGAAACATTACAAATTTCTAGACCCGGCGGTTTTGGCTATACATTGATATATCAGTCAGTCAGTGTTTTCTTTTGTATAGGCAAACATGTATAAAAAATATTTTTACATTTTTCTGTCAAGATTATTTTTTTTTTATGTATATTTTTAACCATAAAAACCAAATAAATGGATTTATAAGATTTTATTATAAGTTTACACTAGAATTTAAATAACATATTATTCGTGAAAAGGGAAACGAATAATGATTATATTTCTAGTTTTTAAATTATGCGAGGTTAAGTTAATAAAAACCTAACCTATCCAAAACGTAATGTTTACAAGAACCTGTTTTTTTTTTTAAAATTGTTAAATATTATTAATTAATAAAAGATAAAATAAAAACTTTCTATTATGTAACTTAAAGTTAACTGTAGTCTATAATAACTGTACTTTTATACTTGTTTTAATAAACATTTGATATTTGAAGCCTATTTTTGTTTTTATGTATTACAATATGAGACAAATATAAATCAATGACACCATACATTTTCTAAACAATCTAAAGGTATAGAGTATTTTACAGCTTAAATTGACAACTTAAAAATCTGAGCTACTTAAAAATATTTTGAAAATTAAGCCATAAAATACTGATATATAAATGTTTGGTAAAAATTTCAAGTATGTATAGTTAGGTACTTTTTTTGAGAATTAGAACACAAAAACAAAATGTATGGGGTGGAAAACCATTTTATAAATATTTACGTTCTCCTGTTGTTTTATGTTTGTTATTCCTATAATTATTAAGAAACGTACAGGAAATTTCCATAAAACATTTTAAAATCAATAGCTCCGCTCAAAACAAAACGTATAAATATTAATTAGCACTAAATTATCAATACTGAATTTTGTAATTTGTGTAGTTTAATTTAATTGATAGGTACCGACTTAATATAACATCGATTTTTTCTAAAAATATTTGACGTATAATATCTATATGCATTAATAAATATAGGTATATACCTATATTTAATACTTAGCTAACGATTTACACTACTTTAATTATTTTTATACATCTTCCTCACTCATATTATGTTATGCCCTTCACTACAATAAACGATCGTTTCTATCTACGCAACACGCATAGTATAATATGTTATATAGATTGTATATTATACTATTTGCAATATTTACTGTGCATAAGTAATTTATCTGTGTGGTCAACATTGGACTATCTATATGTTTGAATAGTAATCATATAAATCCGAGAATTCAAACCCAAATCCGTATCGCATTAAAACACATCAGTGCACACTGCCCACGCACCATTTATAGCTTAAACAATATTGATTAATAACTATTACTATCCTTAAATACATATAATCTTACTAGGTCAGTACAAAATATTAGTACGATTTAGTCTTCGTCCGCACTACCTACCGAGTATATATGCAGTGGCACAACTTTAAATTTTGTGCTAAAGAGGAACTTGCTCCTATGGATATATTTTATTGATTTAAAGAAAGCTACCATGCGTATTTTGTTTCCCGTCTTACAAACGTATGACATAGCAAATTTCCGTTCACTAGTTTCAATAGTTTTGATATTAAGAGTGTGTTCACCTCTTATCAAACTTTTAGGAAAAAACATTATATATGGTTAAGCGTTTGTAATTTTTTCGGTATTTTTTAATTTCCATGCAAGATATGGGTATGTGAAATATTAGTAATATTACAAATTAAAAATTAAAATATCGAAGAAATCACCGACACTTTAGCAAATATAATGTTCTTAGGTAGGTACTTAAAAAATTTATAATAGGTCCATTCACTCTAACATCAAGACTGATAGCACACTAATGAAAGTGAACAAACATTTGCCATGTTGTACGTGTGTAAGATGAAGACAACAAATGCATAAGTAACGTCCTCTTAAGAGATCTAGAACACATAATAATATATACCATTGTCTACATAGAAAATATTTCATTAGACATTTTTTTTAATTATTTATTAGATAATATTTTTATAGGTTATGTTCCACGCGACGTAAACACTAAAAAACTGCCCGGCCAACGATACCGATTCGCGATACTACATTTTAACGTCACAAAAGTTGAACGCAATTTATAGACATGTTTTTAAATTAAAATTTTTTTTTAGTTCCTTAAATTATAAAATTGTTATATCCTCGTTATTCACGGATGACCGTTCCCTGTTATAACATCACTGCATACAGTGTGAATCATTGTCATCAGGCTACAACAATTTTAAAAACCACGTTTGATAATATTATAGTTTCAAATATATATAATATGGCACTATACATTTTTACAAACAAAATATAAACGAATACTTTTTTATCAAACGCAGTATTTTGAACTACTGATTTTAGTGTAAAAACATAGTGTTATGGTAAACCACATGTGTATGTAGGTACATTAATTTTTTAATAAGATACAAATCGATTGAAGTTAGTATGCGGATGGATCGAACCCGCGCTGATATAGCCAACACTATAGCATAAGCATAATATTATACTAACCTCCTGCGGTTCAGGTTTACGTTGACCAGACTTCCGCTGTAGAATATATCCTTCTGGTACATGATACCGCCGCTGCCGCCATTCGCAGACGGCTTAAGGTTCTGGCTGGCGTAGCACATCTCATTCCGCTGCCGAGTGTTGAGTCGACAGCTGTTCCGGCCACCGGACGCGGCGATCAGCTCAGGCTGGCTGAGCGTGAACCGCGACTGTCTGTCCAGATCGTTGCCGAACGACGCAGCCGTGGAGTCAGCCACTGCATTTGGCGCGGCTGCGGCCGTGGCCGAACCTTTGCTGGTCCGTCTGCCGTCCGACAGCAGCAGCGCGTCGTGCGACATCTCTGTCTGATCGTGGCCGGCGCCACGCCACTCATCGTCGTCGTCCGAGTTGGGTATGTGGTCGTATGACCGGGTGGCCGCGTCCACGCTGCCACCACCATTCTTCAGCGGCTGGCTCTCGGCCGCCGGCGGTTCGATGATGTTCAGAACGACTGTGGTGGTCGCGGCCCCGTTCATCAGCGCCGGTATTTCGCCGTCCTCGTCACCATCTTCGTCGGCTGCGGATGTGGCTGCGTTCAACGGCCGAAACAGCCCGCCGAACAGCGTACACATGAACACCAGGCCCGATATGACGGCCACGGTGACCTTCCAGCCGTACCCTTTCACCAGGAAATCGACCAAAGGCGCGAAGATGAACGTGCCGAGCCCGGAACCGCAAACAGCGATACCGGTGGCCAGTGACCTGTACTTATCGAAATAGCACGTCACGCTCACGATGGCAGGCAGATAGATCATGCCGAAGCCCAAACCTGCGAACACGAATAACACAGAAATGGATAAGTTATGATGACATGGATTTATATTGCGTATGAACATATTGGAAAATTTTTTGTCAACATATAAAGCAAGATTCCATCACGCTAAGTAATACAACACCATAACTTTTTCTTTAGACAGTAATATTTTATCAAAAGTGATATTTGATATAATATTATCTCGAAAATATGCTCCGCAGATTTAAACTGTAAAATTTACCCAGACGCTATACACTGCACGTTAGATATAGACTATATGTGTATCGATCGTTCAAATCCACTTAAATATAGGTATAGGTACTATACTTGTCAATAGTTATACGAGTCTTAAAAGATTCCGAATAAAATGAGTAAAATTTTATTTTATATTTCGTATTTTCACGTATTCCTAATTCCTTTTTTATAATTTTTACAATACACATTGTAAAAACGTATGATATAGGTCTCCTAGTTAGACTATTAAAATATATATAGTTAAGCGACTCTACTGAAATCCCGCGTTTCGTTGCAACGCGGATGACTGCATGGTGGAGTATAGATGATACCGAGGTAGTGCAATACATATTATGCCTATCAATGACGGATCGTTACGATTAATTTTCCAGCATCTTGCGATATCTTTTGCAGTTGAAACAGATTGATTACCGTTTCAGATATACTCAAATCAAATTTAACTGTAAATATTAATATAGACCTGCTCTACAATAAATATTGAATTTGGTTTTTATTTTTTCGTCACATAGGTACTCATATAGGTAATAAATCATTATTGTGACGTATAGGTACATACGCGGCACATTGTCCCAAAATTAATCATTAAATAATTGAGTATACATATGTTTACCACCATCGGTAAACACAACAACATGCCTTTTCAGTTTTCTCCCCCGAGTAGGCAGCATTCGGCCAGGTCCCCATGAGTAATGACTCGTATAGGTATATGGACAATATTCGTTATTCGTAGATACTTACCGTGTAAAGTACCCATATAAAGAGTATACTTGTACGAATATCTGATGTTTAGTATTTTTTATTCGTTATTAACCGCTTTCCCTCAAGTTTTCGGGGGTAAATTGACGATTATTGAATAAATAATAAACGGTTCGATCACATATTTAAACAACATTATGAATTATGATAGTACCTACTACCTACATATACATAATGCGAGCCCCCCCGCCGTCACAAACAAGATCCAATTTGTTTTGTTACAACACGATCTGCTTTTCCTATGAGGCTCACGGTAGGTACACGAGTACCTACTAGTAATTGCCGAGGCTCCAAAATATTTTGACTTGACTACGATTATTTTTAATTTCTTTGATTCTTGCCGATTTTAACAATAACCAACAAGAAACCACGAGTAACTTGCCGTGTAAAACGTAATCGTTATTTACATTTTACGAATAAAAAACCCCCTATACACTTCGTAAGCAGAACGATTGACGAATAGACGTCAAGTACACGAGCAAGTAACAAAAAATGGTGTTTAACACGACTGAAATAATCGTGTATAATATAATAGATATACCTAGGACCTAGGTATTTACCAATATCCATCTATCATTTCAATTTAACCTACATTATACTCATTATGTCATCCATTTTCCCCAATATTGTCACTGCGGTCATGTTTTTGTTTTTAGATTATTTTACTTAGGACCGTTCTTACAATGTCCGTTTAAGTGTAACCAGACATTGTAAAAACGACCCTTAGTTGTTTTCGTCGTCTAAATTTAAAGTGAGACATGCAAACATTTTTGATTAATTTACTACCTATATTTACCTAAATAAGTATATAGTAAAATACTGTCAAGTAAACTGCTGTAAGTTGTAGGGAATCGGTATAATCGGTATAGATAAGTTTATTATGGAACCGATAATAATGGATATACAAAACAAGCTTTACCATATCTAAAACAATTTTAATTTAATTTTTAAAAAGTATTCGAAACATATCCTATATTTTATGGTAGAATAAATTATTCGATAAGCCGCGGGCATTGGCCATATTATACTGCAATGAAATATTTAGGAATTTGGCCTGGGGCTTATATATATTGTTCTTTGTACAATGTTGGTATTCGATATTTTATACACCAAAATGTTTTTAAAAGTTTTTATGCTTCTGGTTAAAAAACTAGGCATAATTTTGCAAACAAACAAGAGGGTGGAAAGGATAAGGATAATATAAAATTAATTGAGATTAAAAAATACTAACAAATAATCTGCAACTCGGAGTTTTGCGGAGAAAGTCAACGCATAACTTTGGTAAAGCACAGCTAATTTCATAAGTTGTATCCTTAAAAATAATTAATTCAACACTTGATTTAATTTCAGTTATTCCTACAGATCACACACATCCAATTTTACGTCAAGTACCTACACAATGGATTAAAAGGATTAAAAGGGATCTGGTATAATATACGGTTCTGGTTTGATGTTTAGTTAAAAATGGCTTTGCCTTAAAAAAAACAATACACGTAACTATATATAAGCCACACACTCGAGATGCGACCGTACTACGTTAAAGTATGCATAGACAACATCTGATTTTTTTATACGAGCTCAGATTGTGAATCTTTCATAACGATATTCAATAAAACAACGTTAAAAATTTAGAACCACTTAGAAAAAAAAATTTAACATTTAATCGGACTTCACACTCGCATTTTAAGCGGCAACTTTTTTTTTTTAAATAGCTTTTTTCGTGAAAGTAGTATTGAAAAGATAAAAATGTTTGTACAGCAAAAGTTCTCTTCTTTTCATGGTAAAAATTTGGTTTCTCCACAAGATTAAGTCTGAGTGGTTCTTGCCCAAATGAAACGGGTTTTAACAAACAATAAACACTAGAAGTTATATATTTAAAAACAAAATAATAGTTGATGAAAGTATTTTGTACAGACAAAATATATTTATCATTTATGTAATTAAAAATGTACTTTAAAGCCGCTTGAGAGAACGACGATATCAAAGGAGTTACAGAACGAGTTTGCAAAAAACTTTTACAGAACAAAGCTGGATTCTGTTTAATGCAATTTTATACTCGAGTAAAACAATATCCATTATTTGCATATATATAAAAGGAGTACTTGTAAACACTTCGGGAACAATTTATTTCTCTACCAAATAAAGTCTTACCTACAATAATACGAAATAGAAACAAATACAAATTTTATTTTACTACATATTTTGCTTTAGTTTTAATACTTTAACACATATTACATATTACATACTTATTATTGAATAAATGTAATAATCCTGATGAGAAAAAAAAACTAAAATTATAATTACATATAAAAATATTATAAAAATTATACATTAATAAAAAATTATTATTGTTTATTATTTATTTTGAAAAATTATTTTTGAAAAAAAATTGTAATTTTAGTTTGATTTTTATTTTGTTCCAATATGTGCGTATGTGTATTTATTTATGTACTCGTAATTACGATAATTGTGCAGCCGCCAGATAATCATATAACGATAATCGTTGCAATAAATGTGAACTTTTAATTAAATGCGATAAAAATTATTATACGTTATATGGTACCTTAGATCATATACAATGGATGGAGTCATAGCATATTACGCGTATAAAATGAGTTGAAGCCAACATAACTATTGGAACTATAGGACCTGTGACATCTGCGCTTGCGCGACTGTTTATCTTAACTGCGCGTCTGCAGCACTTTGCGCCAAACATTAATGATAAGAGACAAAGCGCATGCGCATATCACTGAGGTCCTACAATTATGTTGGCTTCATAAATTGTTCGTATGACTCTATCCATTGTATATGATCTAAGTATGGTACCAACAGAAACTAGAAATAATCAACACGAATATTATTTAATTTTTCAATACCAATTTATTTCTAAATTATAACCAAAAAAGTTTATTTTTTACTATTTATTTTACGAAATTTGAGCCTTATAACCGATTTTTTTTTAATGTATTTGGATACGTTTGGACTGTTTTAGACGATTTTGAGTCTGATAAGCGACTGAACCTTATATCCGTGAGTCTTATAAGCGGCGTCTACTGTATTATAATTAATATAGAAATAACTATGGAAATCTTGACACAATATCGTATAGTAATTTATAATTTACCATCGTGAAATAATTCAATACTTGCCACATACGCTGGGACCTGAAATTAACAATTATTATGTGACGCGTAGCAGGAACCATTCAACTAAGTACATATTACTATTCTCCTCGTGTAAGTAATAAAGGAAAACGACGAGAAACGTATTATAATAATATACAACAACGAGTGAACGGGGCACGGCGAGTGACGGGAAAGATTAGAACGGATTTTGTTTGCTAAGTACCTATATGTTATATCGATCAAATAATTGTTTCGTACATAATAGTCCATAACTCAATAGTATATTATAATGCGTTGTAGACTAAATTCTATTCCACCAAAGAATAATCAGTCCGCCGACCGATTCTCGTCAGTGCTGCGCCTCTAAGCTACTACCAACTACCCGGTGTTAGCGTAATCACGTGGTTCTCGATGCACCAATCTCATCATTCGTGATGTGTGAAAAGTGATTATTCTCTCGTGGAATAGACTATAAATAACGTTAGATAATACAAGTATACGTTCAAACCAGCCACGAGCGTCCTTTGCGGGATGCAAGAGTATCCATTCCCATCCTAAATCATGTTTTTTTCGTTTTACAGATTTATCAATAAAACTGATTAGATGATTTTCTAACACATACAAAAATATTTTGATAGTTTTAGACATTTTTAATATTGAAATGATAATTTTTTTAAATTTCAATTCCTCATATAGCGATAGATATATTTATTAAACATTTTGAGTAGGTATACATTAATATTAACAACCTTAAATAGTTTAACAGTTCTGAGTTTCAATTAATTGGTCCATTTTTCAATTGAAAAATATTAATAATCTTTTTTTAATGTCTGTTCTCACTTGCTTACTAGTAAAGTATATTCACATCGTTCTATGGTACCTATAAGGTGGTAGCCGGTATATTGACTCAAAATAATTAAGGATATAAATGTATACTACTATAATAATTAAATATTAATAATAAAAAATGTGTAAGTGGATGTCACTCTACCGTACAGTAGGTTACTAGTGGGTCAGTGTATAATGGATTGTATTAAATTTGAATTTAATGATATCATATCATTATATACGAAAAACGATTTTGAGCGGAGACGGTTTGTCAGTCTAGATATTTTATATTATTATTATAATATTTTATTATAGGCTGTAAGTTGAATTAATATTATAAATTACAACAAATTAACTAAAAACGTTATTTTTAATTTATATTCTGAGCGGATCGAGGGATCCTAGTATAGTTTTATTATGGTGTTTATTTTTATTTTTATTTTTTTGTTTTTATCCTGTATACAAAATTTCTACCAGAAGGAGTGGTTCGATTTAAACATATAGTATCTTATCTTTTAGCAAATTGGATTAAGATATTACTTGAAAAGAGGTCATTTTTAGATTTTCTCAATAGTTATTTAATGCCACGGAAAAATCCACCGACAAATTACAAAAAAATGGGATTTTAATTTCTAACGCTTTGTTTATCATCATCATAGAAACGAATAAAAACAAAAATATTTTGTTGTAGCTTATAATATTAATACAACTTACGGGCTATAATAAGATATAATAACAATATAAAATATAAAATATCTCAACTGTCTCCACTCAGAATAGTTTTTCGTAATTATACAATGATATGATATTGTATTGATATCATTTAATACAATCCATTATATAGTGACCAACTTGCAACCTACTATACAGCAGAGCGAAATCCACTTACCAGCTTTTTTTATTTTTATTCGTTTCTATGGTGATAAAGATAGCGTTAGAAATTATAATCCCATTTTTAACGGATTTTTGTAATTTGTCGAAATGTTAAAATCGAATCACTCCTTCTGATAGAAATTTTGTATACGCGATAAAAATAAATAAATAAATAAACCATTGTATAACCACTAGATCTCCCGCTCCGCTTAGGATCTAAAATTAATTCAATGTATTCATCTAAATTTGAATCAACCTATTATTATACAAACAGTAAAACATATTACTTTAATATCAATATATATATATATCATACAATATACATACTATATATAGACTGACAGTCTTTGCTCAGCATCGTTTTTCGTATGCAATGATTTATCATTGGATTTAAATTTAACACATTCAGTAGGTAATGTGTGACAGGTCACTTACTCAATAATGGGGTATATTTGACTCATACATACTGTACAACAGAGTGGTGATCAACTTTCCCCTTTGTCTTTTGTTTTTTCCCAATTATTAAGAAAAATACTGGGAATAAATTATAAAATGGTTCAATTTTAAGAAACCCGCGCGGAATATTAGCTAACAGAGCTGTAACGATTTTATCGCAAGTATTGAATACTGCAGGTTACCGTTTGGACTAAAAAGCAGACACACATACGATACACCAGGTGCAAGTTGTGTTTATTTAATCAAAAAGCAGTCTTGTCCCGAAATTGTCAGTTGGAAGACTCGACTTATTGCATATGACATCATGTTTTAGAAATGTCACACGCATTCCTACTCCTTAATGTTATACACCAAAATATAATACTGTGTTATATACTGATGTAGATGTAGAACATACTCAAGCTTATCCTTTTTATGTCAAACATATAAGGTACGAACTATATTTATACGTTTATTCGTTTTTAACGTCACCGACGTGGAATTCAAATATAATATACCTACAGTATACAAATGTATGGTATTCGATTATTATGTAGGTATATAGGTATATGTAGGTATATATATGCGCGAGAAGCGGTTTACTATACATCGCGCGATACCGAGTCATGAGAACAAATATTGTTATGGTGGGAAGACGCGGTGGTAATGGCTCCTACGCAGCCTTTGACTTATAGCGTTTTATATAGTTATGCTTTATACACATCACGTAGGTACAGAGGAATTCTGTCACTGACAACACTATTTGTCGTTTCGAGGTCACTAAGACCTGCAAACGATTGATAATTTTTAGCTATTTTTAATTTTTAGTAAACATATTCATTTTTTAATAAGATATAATATAGTATATGTAAATTTCAACCCATCCGTGCCAATCGGTTTTCAAGGCTATAGGGCGGTGCGATAAATGTCAAACAGAGACATATTAAAGATAGACATTAAAATATAAAAATGTAATAAAAGATTTCAGTAGTTTTATTTTAATAAAATAAAAATTTCCAGTTTGAGTTAAATTTGATGCAGCTCTAAAATTGGATTTAAAAAACAAAAATTATAAAAACTAATGACTGAAATTTAAGTGCAAGTGAATAAGAACGACGTAGTATTATTAGATGGGCTTTTAATTTTGTCGATAAGTTATAACTTGAAATTTTATACCTGTATAATATCATACCTATAGTGGCTATACTATACTATACTGACAAATTCTATTTTGTTTTTGTTTTTATTATAATTAAAAAATGAATAACTGAAGAATATACCAATTTATATCATCATTTTCTATACACAATGAAATTTTCAAAATATTTATATTAATTTTAAGCTATTTATACCACGAACCTATTCTCACAAACGGCACGTCGGTATTGACTTAGAAGGTAATAGCTTAGAAAGCAATATTATATTATGCGATTTGATTTTGTCAACAATTATAATATAACCTACCGATTCCTTAAAGAAAAATAGGCTTACAGACTTCCTCAGAATCATTTGTCGTATACAATGATTTATCGTTAACACATCCATAACAGCGACCTACTCATATGCGCAAAAAGGGAGACTTTAGGGACTAAGCTTTCCCAAAAATGTCCATAGCCTCCCCAAACATTTCCTAAATTTTGTTTTAAGCTTATTCAATATTATCAAAATAAGGCTTTAGTCTCCCCTCCCCAAATCCCAAACGCTATTTGCGCCTATGAACCTACTCAGTCTTGTTACACTCGACATTTACGTATAGTACAGAGCGACTTCTACGGTTTTGTTGTTTTTTACAATTTATAATACTTAATTTGTATTTGGAGTTTGATATTACACAAAAACGCATGCACAGCAATATTTTTTTATAGCATTTAATATAATGCATAGATGTAACAGAAACGATAGCGCCATATTTAAGTAATTACTAAGTGGTAATAAATAATAAGTACCTTTAAAATAATCATAGTTATCGGTAATGCGCCGCCGACACGCTTTATCAATTCGCTATCTCAACGTAAGCGTCTCATCTCGAGTAGGCACACGCGTTTAACCACCACGAGCAAAGAGCAATCAGCATTCATCAAGTAGAATTATATTACCACACTCCCCTCCTCCACCAACACAGTGCAGCTCAACATGATGATGATGATGATGAGAAGGAAGAGTACGATAAAGTGGAGAGGGTGGCGGGTCTATAATATATTATAATGCTATAACGATAGATTAATGTCGAATGTGTTGACCTAGAACGCACGGAAATCTTTGTTACATATAAAATGTAAAGGCCACCGCAACACGTGGTCGCGATCGACATCCGCCACCGATATATATAATATGTAGATCCTGACGTAAGAGCGGAGACGCTCACAGGTATTTAGGTACCCTAGAAACATAACAACAACTGCATGTGGTACACGTACGATAGAAATATATACGCGATACCAAAACACGTAGTTGAAAGTTGAAACCAATATAGGTTTTAAACTAAAATGTATGTAGTACGATGATTTTAGTAAACAAAAGTAATCTTGGATAATGATTGCATTTTTAATCATGGTGTGTGATTAATTTCATCAACTAGATGTTTTAACATAGAGTATCTTATCTTTTAGCAAATTGGATAAAGATGGTACTTTTAGAGAGGTCATTTTTCGATTTTATAAATAGTTATTTAATGCCACGGAAAAAACTACCGACAAATTACGAAAAGCCGCTAAAAATGGGATTTTAATTTCTAACGCTTTGTTTATTACCATAGAAACGAATAAAAAATTATTATATTATAATATCAATTCAACTTACAGGCTATATATAAATAATATCAATATAAAATATCCAGACTGACAAACCGTCTCGGCCTCTCCGCTCAGAATCGTCTTTCTTATACAATGATATTATATCATTGAATTCAAGTCTAATATACTCCATTATACATTGACCCACTTGTAACCTACTGTACAGCAGAGCGACATCCACTTACCCACTTTTTATACTTTAATCATCAGTCAATTATTTTTGCACAAAACTAAGAACGGTCATTATTCTTGCAGTGTTCATTCTATAAAAATACAGTGGTGATTCTAATTTCTACCTATGGTCGACTCGATCAATCAACTGGGACATAATCAGTCTTATATATCCTGCTGATCACCATTATCACCATCATAATTTATGAACAGTTAAAATGTAGAAACATAAAATTACAAGACAAAAATTATCAATTAATTGTTTTGTTTACACGTAAACATTTATAAAAGTGATAAAACTAAATTGAGTCATAATGAAATAATAATAATAATTATTAGTGATAACCGATGTTTTAATACCTATACCTATATATATATAGATTATACTGTATAGTGTTACTAAAAAGAGTATTCTATACACTTAAAAATTCTTTGTATTTATTTATATCTTGTAAAAAAATATATAGGCATGTTAGAAATAATAATCATAATAAAACAGTTATTAAAAAAAATGTGAAAGATTATCTATTTATTATAGTGTATTTCATAGTAATAGGTATGTACAATTTTAATATTTTACTCATAAAATTCATTAGGTACCAATATACCTTTCAATACTAATTTTCATACAGTAAACATAGTACTTATTGTAATTTTATTAATAAGTTAATTTTACATAATTTCACATATTTCGGAATTTGTATAATGGACGTTTCTCTATTTTTAATGATTTAAATTTTTCATTTGCACATTAAATTTAAAGCCATGTGGTTATTATTCATATTATATAAATTATAAAACCAAACGATATTACCTTTATTTAATATTAGCAATTAAATATTAAGACTATATGCCTATTATAGGGCTATTGGCTATATACATTTAATAACTTAATAATTTATTTAACTTATTTAATTTGATTATAATATATTTTTAACTCACTCATATATAGTTTTAAAATAAAAAAATATAGTCATACGAATAATTATTAAATTGCTTAATCAATGGAATATATATATATATGTAAATATATTACGATATAATATTAATAAAAAAACTTTCACATAAACATACTATATATAAATAATAATAAATGCATTTTGTAGATTACAATTTATGAAATGTTCAATTTGTATAGCTAAAACTTGAGAGTTTATTATTCAATACAAAGTTCCGCATAAGAACTTCTTAGTTCTTACTCAAAAATCTTTAAAACTATATAAGCACAATTTTATTTATAGACATTTGAAGTTAACATTTTGACGAAATTAATTTAAAAAATAATAAAATTTTAAGAAATTTAATTTTTTTTTTCTTATATAAATTTCATACCTCAACAAATATTATTCGTGGGAACTTAAAACGTTTACATATACTATATTTTACTATATTATACAATGACATTTTCAAAATATTATGATTACCTAAAGCAAAAAATGTTTTTGGAAATTTTAGCAGATAACCACGTTAGTTAATACTTAATACAACAATTGTATACTTTTAGACAAAAAAAAATTATTATTAATACTCACGTAGCGCATCGATATTATGTGCGTAACCGTGAGGGAGCGCTCTGAACTTTACATTACAGTCATACACATTAATGATCATCATTCATCTTACTAGGCACACGTTTACAAGAGATACTAGTATACCTACGCACTTAGAGAATTTCCAAAATCGAATCCCCTTAACAAGACGACTAAGCACGTGGCTGCCGTGAGACAGTTAATACGATGTGGAACGTGTGTCGTTTAATATGGACAATGTAATAATACGTCGACAGTATAAAACGTCACATACTCAGGACATCGAGAGTGAAATAGACTGATGTGTATAAAATACCAGTCATTAGAAAGACAGGTCCATTCGGCACCATTTTCGGGTTACTAACTTATAAAGATAATAACGACATAACGGGAGAGTGGAGAAGAAGGAAAAATAGAGAACTACAAGAAATGTTTAATGAAAATAACATAGCAGATACGATCAAGAAAAGAAGGTTGCGATGGGCGGGACATGCTATGCGAAGCCGGAACTCTCTACTAAAGATGGTGCTGGAACAGAATCCAGTAGGAAAAAGGCCCTTGGGAAGGCCAAAATTGAGGTGGGAAGATGTAGTTAAGAAGGATGTAGAAGACTTAGGAGGCGGAGCAAATTGGAAGAATCTGGCAATGGATAGAGTTGGCTGGAGAATTGGTTGTGAGACGGGATGGTCCTAGCGGCCGATTAACCCAAGAAGAAGAAGAAGAACTTATAAAGATATAGATAATTATCAAATTAACCACAAAATATGAGATAAAAAACTAAAGATAGGTAATGAAAATATTATAACTACATACAAATGTTCGTTTATTTAAAAAAAGAGACCCACGATATTTTGTGTTGGGCCTCACCAAACATAACATCGTCCCCGCACTAATACATATAAAATATTTGTTACAAATAAAAAGTTGTGCACAAGAGCCCACACAAATAACAACGGTGAGACGAAAATGCCACATCATACCTATAACATCGTAAAACCAGATACCACCCTCGAAGTACTATTCAAAAATCGAAATTCAAGACCACCCGCGCGGGACAATACGCCTTTGTCAAATCCCGGGTATAATGTAGGTATATATGCCTAATGCCTATATTATATGACATATATAATATATTACACCTACAAGCTATATAAATAATATTCTATTGCCTTAGGGAGTTTTGTATTCATATATTTTAAATCGTAAGATTTCTGAAACGTGATTTTGTCACGGCACAAGAGATAAAGACGCTAATTAAGTATACCTACTATATAGTATTAAATTATTCATTTAAAAATAATAGTAATAATTATAATAATACTAATAAGAACCGATCGACAGCAATCATATTATTGGACAAGTTTGAAGAGTGACAGTCGTTTAATTGTGTTAACAGTTGAAATAAGGACAACAAAAACTAATTAAAAAGTAACAAATTATTAACTTTTAATACACACCGAATATACAAACAGAACGCCGAACGTGACCATTTGAATATATTAATAAACGTATTATTTAAATTATGAAAATAATATTTGATGAGCTTACGTAGTAGATGGACATTTTAAATCGAGAAAAACACTTTGAAAGGGAGAGTAGTTAAATTAAATCCCTAGAAACGTTTCAATTTAATTATATACAGCATCGTAAGACGAGTAATTGATAATTATAAAACCCTATTATATTGCGGAAAACTGACGAGACAATCAAAAACTAATTCAGTTTTTCGAACAGAAATAATAAGTTTTAAGAACAATAAATTCCATTTCGACGAACTAGAAATACAAGAGCGAAAAACATCGTTATAGTCGCGTACACGAAAAAAAGAAAAATAATAAGTCATTCATACCAACAAATATTTTTTGACATAGTATTTATTACGTTATTACATATTTCGTTTGAGTATTATATATATTTTATATGTGTATGTGTGTTACTTTAAAATACCAGTATAAGTTCAAAATGTATATCATAATCAGAAAATGGAAACTAATATATAGTGATATAAAATTAATATCAGAAGAACACTGTGCAGCAGCAGTACGGACAAAATATACACAGAAATAGGTATAGGTACGTCTGTTTTTCTGACACAACATCAATAAAATATTTTAAACTTTGTTACCCTAACGAAGTTTAGTGAGTTTTGAACGATTGACTTAACATAGGCGTCAATAAAGTCCAAAACCCCAGATTATAAATTTAATTGCACGCTGAATACACATGCGATGGGTATATTAAACATTACTATTTTAAGTTAATATATATATTACAACATATACGATAACTGTATTTTAAAATGGAAGGGGTAAAGTATATAACAAACTTAAATGTACGAAACAAATTAAAACTAATGTTAAATAGGATATATAAAATGTAAAAGCACGCGAAAAATGATGTATAAACATGATAATTTCTTATGAAACGATTTTGGTTGGGTGGAACCTATAGGTACATAAGATGTGATAATACATTACATAATTAAAGTTATACCTATATCTAATAGTTTAAAATGATATAGGACATTGATAAAAGACAATTAATTGATTATAATATATAGAGTATAGATTCTCAACGTTCTGTAAATTAACGACAGGTCGACAGACGGTTTAAATGTTGACTGACACCGACTACGTTAAAAAAGAAACATTATATAATTTAGTTATACCTTATACGTTATCCAGACATCATATTATTAAGAACTTATTTTATATAGTAAGTAAGTAGATCCATGAATACAAACAATGTTCACTTCTGTAAGCTATGGCCACCCCCATTTCATACACCGTAATACCGAATCAACATTATAAAGTAAATATTCGAACTTTAAACATATTTTGTGCGATTGTAGACATATTATCGTAATAATGGCAGTTTATTTTGAACGAATTGTTTATGGTGTAAATGTTACATGGTGTTAATTATGAAAATTTAAGTAGGTTATTGCTATTTATTATCCCATAACTTCACTCTTATACAGTTAAATCTACTTATTACAGCAATAACTGATCGTAAACAAATACCTACATAATTACATTACTATATTTATTCATGTAATAAATACTCAAAGGTTATTTACAAGAGCTACGTATATTTTATTATTATACATAGACATTAGACGTTGAGTACAAGAGCAAATTGACATATTATTTATAACGCAGGAGTCAATATGGCAAATAAAATCAACGAATATATGAAAATATTTCTATAATAATGTATTCATTACGATTACATAAACCACAAAAACCTGAAATGTCATATGATGGATATGGTGCGCAGTGCTCGATGTCATATTTCTTACAAAATCTTGATTAACCCGGTGTCCCAAAAATAGTCACATACTTAATGCGTCATAATATCCAGTGATTACTTTTATTAGAACAAAAAATATGTACTGAAAATTAAAATGTTGCCGCTAATATTGAAAAATAAAAAAATAAATTTTTTATTCCATAAAAATTGTTTTTCAACCCAAATTATAAGGGAACAACTCCTATATATTGAGTTCATAAATCAATATGAGTTTTACCTGCATACAAGGACCATATTGTTTTAATTTTCTAAAAAAAATAAAAACAAATAAAGAATAATATAATTTTTATAGTTAACTTTTTTACGATAATCTACAGCAGTTAAGGAGACGTTAAGGGGACCTATACCCGTTAATTTTAAGTGTAAAAATACACCCAAGGAGAATACTGGTTTTAGAGAGAGAACACAATTTAAAGTAATCAATTTGGAGATAATAACATCCGTTTCAAAATAGTGCATAACGAAACAGTTACAAAAGTTTTCAAAAATTGTATTTTATTTTAAAACATATCTACTAACTTTAAAGGTTCATATTTACTCAGTGGCGTCATTTCAGTTTTCAATAAAGGGGAGCAAAGGTTTTGACCGGCCCGAATGGGTAAAAAAAAACTGCTCGCCTCGATCGCAACCACATATTAGCTGCTTACATTTTTTTTTTTGGTGCCCTTTTTATTAACTGGGTAACATCGTTTTTAAATAAAAGGTACCAGATATTTTAGAAAAACAATTGCATACCTATATCAGTTAAAAGTCTACAAACTATTTTATGACGATATTTATATTGATAAACAATAATATTAGTATGCAGTTTATTATAGGATATCTTCTTTTTTTTATTTTTGAAAATATATATCAACTACATTATTTATAAATCAACTTTACCTGATTCAACACTTCTAGCCAATACTTTATTACTCTTATAAAGGTATACGATATATTTAAAAATTAATATTATCTTAAATAATAATATATATTTTTTTTGAGCAGGTTGCGGTAATTTTATATTTTTAGCCACACCACCTATTTATTTATTTTTAAGTCATATTTTGCCCAAATTAAAAGATTAATGTAAACACACGTCACGAAAAAAATTAATTTCAGCTAAATTAACACAACACACAGAATAGTTGAATCACTTGAATCATACACGACTGTCACAAGTTAATTGAAGTCCGTGATCAATGATAATTATTAATAAAAGTGCCAATCGGTTGTTGTTTTTAGAATTTGTATTAGTTTAAGATTTTAAGTTAAGATTTTTAGAGTTTTAGTTTAAGATTAAACTATACTAGATTAGGATACTAATTATTATTATTGTTGTTATTACAACACAAGCAAACATACAATGTGTAGGTACGTCACCGCATACGTCTAAATATAAATAATATATTCCAACCATCAATTAGTAAAAATGTATCAATGTGACAATAATTTCTTACTTTCTTAGTATATATAGTATAATATTTTTTGAAAATATTATAAAATAGGCATGTTTTTGCACTTATAAAACATAATAATGGTAAAATGGCAACAACTGGGAACCGGCCCATCGGACCGCTTTTAAAATCAGACAGGGGCAAATGCCCACCTTGCCCCCCTTCAAATGACGCCACTGTATTTACTGTTTTGAACTCGTATGACTGTTATGTTGTATTATCTTGACATAATATAGTAATAAAAAGCTTAATAGGTACTACAATATAAACTTAATACATATGGCTCGTACCATGTACGACTGTAAGTACATAATATATAAAACTATATTGGTATACATAGACTTAAAAATCAATAGTGTTTTAGATTAATTTAAAATGATTAAGTTCATATTATATTATGTCATAATCATATGTGCATATAAAATCATTATTTTAATCACACATTTAAAAATGTACACGCCTTTCTAATAATAGTTTATTCCTGCTTCCGTCATAAAAAGAAAACAATTTCTCCACTAGAATGAGTTTATTACCTATTATGATTGTTTTTTTAAAAAATTGTAATAAATATTGTTAAAAGTTATTTTTCTACAATAGCCCATAACACATACGTAATAGTACCTACCAAAAATATCTTAGTTTATTTCCATTCGTCACACATAATTAACGATGATAATTAGGTAAAACATATTATGAATGCATATATTGTAAACTATGATAAAATGGAAAAAACCTCTCATATTTAAAGATAATGTTAAATTGGAAATTGGTTAAATTTATTCATATTCTGAAAATATTATGTCATTAAGATGCACATTAATATTATTCATTAATTATTTTAATGTGACAATAGCGATATAATGTTTGTGTTCAAAAACACACACATTCGAATGTATAATATTATACTACCTAAAAAAATATATATATCTACAAATAACACTATAAAAAAAATATAATTCTATCAATATGTATTGAATGTAATGAAATAATCGTAATTTATATTCGGTGAATAATATTAATATTTACGTCAGTATTTTAATTTATAACAAAACAATAAACGAAAATGCAGTCTACTGTATTGATATTTGATACACTGTTTTAAATGTACATAATATTTGACGTTTACCTGTAATTAATACTTTTGTAAAAACATTTAGTCTTTCAAATTAATTATCGCTCATTCGCTTTGTCAATCGCGACGCACGAAATTATGAAACATTCACGATTTATATTTCAATTTCGAACGGTTTCAACAGGCCACGGTCAGCCAAAATATCAATAAAGACATACAGCAAGAACATGATATTTATAATGTAAAATACAAGATCCATGGACAATGATATAAAACGTAACGAAAATATTCTAAAATTTTAGATAGTATTGAGTTAACACTGGCTGCCAGTACTAGTTTTTCAGTACTAATGGAGTACTGGATACAATTTTGACCACTACTGCGCCCGTAAGGGCCAGCCAATTGTTGGTAGCATATTACAGCATATTACAAGCATATTACAGCGCCCTTTGTGAGTGTCGGCGTAAGACATACATTTCCGATTGGGAACAGTGTTCGATTTGTCTCATTTTGTAAGCAGCGCATTGTCAATTGTGGTATAGTAGAAAAATGGGCGTGTCGTTCGGCAAAATTAAACTACATGATGTCACACGGATTTGTATTTTATACCTTTTCGATAATTTATTTTATGAAATAGAAAACCGCCTAACCCCGTTCGACAGCCCACGCCTTGCCGATAATAATTTTACCGAGTGGAGGAGGGACGCAGAAAATATGTATAGAGTAGTATTAACAAATAGAAAAACATTAACGGTAGGTACATATAATTTCTACATAATATTAACAACTGTAAGTCTGAATCAAGGAGACTTGATTCTATGTACACGAGGATAACAGGACACAGGCGATATCAGTGATAAATTATTAATTTTGATTTTAGGTTAGCCGTTGAATATAGCTTAAGAACAAACAATAAATTCTTTGTCAATCGTGAACATAAAGTAAGTACGTTACATACGTTTTAATTTTTAATACCATTTTCACATACTAAATTCAGATTGTACACAAAGTTGATTATAATTATAAACTATTTTATGAAACTGGCATGGCACCCTAATTTACGTCAGGGACAGATAATTTCAGTAACAAATATAATAAATAATGGTATTTTATTTAAATCACATTAAGTATTAAAATTTTAAAGTGAAAAATTAATGTTTTTTTATTTAAATTAATTTTATAGTTTACATTCTAATGAGTTTAAAATGTTTTAACGCCTACTATAATTGTTGTTATTAATTAAATAGCTTAAATTTTCTTAATATCAAACCAATTATATGTTTGAATGTTTAATTCTTATTTGTTATTAAGCTAATGTATTTCCTTACATCATATTATCAATTTTAATATTTATTTTATTAATTACCAAACAGATTTGGTATAGAATTGCACCTAAATAATAATAATAATTATAAAATCTACAAATTATATACACAAATAATATTAGTGATATTAATGATATTGACACAACGAATTTTTTAGATATTTTTTGGACCCCGCAAAATTTTTTTTATCGATATTTATAGAAAAAAATTGAAAATGTATATAAATTGCTAAAAAAAATCAACATATTTTTAAAATGATATCATGTATAAAAATTATCTTATAAACATTGGGTATTTCAGTATTTGGGTGAAAATTTCAAGTATCTGCAGTACCTGCAGAATCGTTTTTGAATTACAACAAAATAAGATAGTCGTTCCTTTATGGGGGAATATCTAATGTCGTAAACATTTTAACTTCAGACTACGCTAATATAAAATTAATGTGACTTTCCGATAAACTTTTTTTTTTTTTTGTAAAAAGTAGAAAAACTTATAATGAATCTTGGATTTTGATTTTCAAATTAACGATATAAAAAATAAATTTTTTTTATGAATTTCTAATTCAAAAGAGTTGACAAATTGTCGTCAAAAATTGAACTTTAAATGCCTATAAAAAAAATATAGTGACTGTATTTTCGTTAATCTTTAGTTGGTAGATACAGATATAATGAAAAAATATTCAATATATCAACTGGGACATATTATTTGAACTCTATTTTCTAAAGTACCCTGACTAAGTTAACATTTTAATTTAAAAGACGCTGAACACCCTAAGGGGTAATTAATTATTTACCTATAACAAGTTTCCAAACCCGTTACAGTAGGTAATAGTAATAATCTTGTATGCTTGTCTATAAACCCTACCCCTAAGTAAAATCACTAAAAAAAGAAGCATGTTCAAATTTTTATTTAAAACTAGGTAAAAGGTACATATAATATTAGAAAATAAGTAAAGAGGACGCCACACCCGCATTTGTTGTCTCCGTCTTACAAGTG
>NC_042493.1:54308900-54320012 GCF_005508785.2 Acyrthosiphon pisum
CGTCCTCCTTAAGGGTTAAACATTTTAAAAACAAATAAGCTAAGTTAGTCTTTCATAAAATCAAATCTTATAAGTCCATTTATGTAGGTATCTTAGTGCAATTTATTATTAATTATTATACATAATATTAAGTATAAATTATATGAAAGACATTAAATGCAATATTATATATTAATAATACAATTACATGTAAATACGTACCTACACATCTAGACTCTAGACTCTATAGAGAGCCTATAATATTATAGCCAATAAATTAGTCATAAATAGGCTCAGTATTATCATTGTTACGCCACGCGCGGTTTTCTCACCCGTTAAAACACAACAGTATTGTCATCGGCATTTTTAAATCGTTAGAGCGACACTATAGAATACTATTGCGAACTAATATCCTAGAACATTTTGTCCATCAAGTATAACGTGCAAGAAATACTGTATAAACACGTAAATTAATCGAATTCGCAAACAATATTTTTTTCATAGCATATTTTTAATGAATTTTAATGGTCTATCATTGTTCGTTACACAATACGATTATATACAGACACCAGTACCTACATAAGTAAATTAAAATAACGAACATACACTTTTAACAACATTGTGCTGCAGGTCTCGAGTAGTAGGTAGATATAATAATTAATAACAATTTAATCGATTAAACAGATCAACTGCACGTTGTAATGCCGTAGTAGTCGGACTGTTGTGGAACACATATTATAATACATATGTTTCTAATCCCGTTTAAAGCCATGTGTTTTGTAATCAAACGGTGAAAATAGTTGCAACGTAGTCCGAATATTATACCAAGCGTGCGGCGCGACGGTGGCAACCCGCCCAATTTAGACGCGCGTGGACGTCAAAAACCACAGTGGCAAACTGGCAAAACATTTTGTCTCAACTGTGAACACACATTATAGGTAGTATACGAGTTTATTATAGTAGGCATGCTGCAAGCCTGTGATACGGCGCCACCCCACACGAGAATCGAGATACACCCAAATCAGACTCGTTTAATAAAACGTAGGTATTACACGTCTGTAATAAATAATATAATACATAATACCTACGACACGGTTGTCTCGAATTAAACAGCAGTAGTACACTCCGGATTCCGAAGTTCGAAATATAGATTGCTTTTTTGCCCACACAAAACTCTAATTTCATGCACACACTATAATAACATTATCCTTCTTATTTATATAATATTATATAATATTATTAGGTAGGTATGTTATCGAAATGTCGAAAAAAAATTAATATGCTCTGGGCGATAATAGTTTTAAATGATCATTGCGAAAAGTTATCATCCAAGGCTACTTACTAAATCCATATAATATCATATATTAAAATAACCGATAACAAAATTGTCTGGCATATATAAAATATTATGTGTCTTCTCGTATACACATTTATAATAATAATCGATTGTTGTACAAGACTATTATTTTAATACCAACATTACAGAGTGGTAGTGAATTAGTTAGTGACATGTAATTGTTCACGTAGGCAATCAGCTTACCTATACTGAAATGAATAATTATATAAATATATTAATATTATACATTCCAACAGGTGAATAAGCGCGCGCGGTCAATGTTCGACTGTTTAGGTATCTACCTATGTAATGCGTTTATTCATTTATTGTTCTAATTTTTTCTTGATCGTTTCTATTAACTACATTACCGGTTTCATACATATGATAAACAGCAAGTCTTAGTCTTTTAACTACCAATAAGTTATATTGACGAGGACGCAACTTATAAACGTTAAAATGTGCTTAAATATAATGTCTCCAAAAATGTTATTAAATACCTACCTATAGGTAGGTACACTAAAATCGTAGTAATAAAAATAATTTTTTAAAACAAATAGGTACGTTTTAAATTAATTTTTCAATTGACTCATAAAAATAACAAAGAGTAAACACAAATAAAACATCATAGTTTAAAATTAGAAGATTTATTTTCCCTAGAAACTGGTTAAAAATGTATTTAAAAAAGGAAAATAACATTTTTGGTATATTTTCAAGCAAATAAAAAATCTTATATTTTTAATCAAACAATGAAAGTTTAAATTATTTAAGTTATCCATAGGTATTAGGTATGAATAACCCGGTAAATGGAAGAAACATTTAAATGCACGAAGTATAATATATTATATTTTTTATAAAAAAAAATGTCTTATTAATACTCTATTTTTGTAATTTTATATAACTCTTCAGAAATATAATTTTTCGTTGAATTTTTCAAACGTATTTAAAATATTAAAATCTGAATATACATTATTCAGGAAAAATGTTCTATATTGTATTTTGGTAAAATTACATTTTCGACGCCATGCCTGCGTTTTGCATAACATACTCATCGAAGTACGACTCATTTAGAAAAATAGCCGTGATGATAAGCACAAAAATATTATAGCACATATTTCTTTACTAGGCCTACTTAGAATATCTCAATAAAACGAATATAAAATAATTGAAGCTGGTCCATCATGTTTTGGGATGCAAAAATGTGAAATGAATGTAAGCATTGCAAACTACCATAAAAAAACAAAGACACACATATTATTTACATATTACATAATATATCCATCTGTAAATTGTCTGTAAATTCGACAACCGAGAAATGGCAAAGTAAGATTTGATTGATGACACAAGTTGCATATCTAATGTAGGTTAAAAGTGTGCGAATTATGGAAATGTTAATAAATATAATATAGAACCTACCTACTTTTGTTCATTATTTAAAAATGGATGCATGCACTAACCTTACCTATAGAATCTATTATTTTTAATCTTTCAATTTGTATTATTATTAATATTTCGCAAAACGCACATAGTACTATCTAACTCTTAAAAATCGTTACAATTGCGGTGATTTATCAAATCATTATTAAATAATATTGTGTAACAACTGCAGTTTCATAATATAATATATAGAAATAAAACTATTAATTTACCTGTTCCGATTCCGATAGTTAAGTACAGAGTTACCAGACTGTTGGCAAATACACTAGTCATCAAACAAATGCTCGCAAGTATGGCTCCCGCAATAGTCACCAAACGACAACCATATTTGTTAACGAAAATACTAGCGATGGGTCCTGTAAAAAAAGGTCATAACATTGATATTAGATATTTAGATCATAGTGAACACTTTTTAGGAAGAAATATTTCACAAGGTTAATTTATGCGCCTATAACAATTTAAAAATAATAATAGCCTATCACATGGAATGATTAATTCTTTGAACTAATAAAAAAAAATAAAATAACTTTAACGTTACTTTAATATATTATACTACTATAACTACTTAAATATGCGGCATTATTATATTCTTAAAACCAAATAGGTTTAGGCCGCTTAGGGATTAAAATATATGGGTGATGTTGCTAATATACAAAAGTTTTAACTATAAATAGGTATAAGGTCAACTAGAAATTTGTTAGCATCATATTGTTAAATTGCATTATTCTTATGAAATCATACCATTTACATAATGATTACAAATTAGGGCAACAAATGCATAATATTCTTCATTATTTAGGTTTAGTAAATTACGTCTAAGAAATATGCGAAAGAACGAGAAGAAAACATAATTTTTTTGTTGCATTAACTCTATATCCACGTGTTACACACCACTCATACTCAAATAGTTAAATATAATTGGAATTTGTCCAGAAAGATATGAATGTATTTTATAGTTTTTATTGAAGAGCTAACAATCATTATACAGTAGTGTCACCTCATAACTAATAACTTAAATACCTCGTCAAATCTACATTACCCAACACACTGGTTTGTAAACAAAGATAACTAAATATATTATATGCACAATTACGTGAATATTATTACATGTAAAACAAACACAGTACCTTTACCTACCTATTATTATTATAATACAACAAATAATATTATTCTAAATCATTCCCATTGAAAATTAACATATTTTTTTCAGTGGTGTGGAGTTCGGCAGCGTATTACAACTTTCCGTCCGAGAGAATTATAAATTACATTTATTTCATTAATGACAACCGATACCTATGCACAATTTTACCACTGTATTTTAAAATGAGTACAGGTTTCATCTTATGGAAAAAACTTCTATATCTCAAACGTAAATTAATGTTTGATACACAATAAATTATGTATGGAAAAAGAATAATTATTATTTTACATAACGAGTTTATAAATTATAATGAATAATCTTTTAATTTAGACTTCACTGAATACTCGTTTCAGATTATTTCATTTCATTTCCCCAAATGTAACAAAGGACTTATATTATGATTTACATACTATATTACTAGATTATATAAATGTATTTAATGTACCTAATGCAGTATATATAACTTCATTGTGTTCGTTAAAATTAGGAGCATCATATAAAGATCAAACGACGTGAAGTTGATAAACATAAAGAAAACATAAGCCAACAAATAAATAGATACCTAGGTAATAAACAATAAAATCTATAGTAGGTATCTAAAATTAGTTTGGCATATATTATGACTAAGGTTATTAATAATAACAATTTAACGCCGTGCCATTTGAATAGCGGCCATTGAGAGCGTGTTATACACTTATTATACCAAACGAGAGAAAAATTGAAAAGAAATTCAAATTTAATTTTAAAAAAATTTGTCGGTGTACAATAATAGCATAGTATAATATGCATAAGTATACTTATAGGTACTATAATAACTATAATATTACCTATAGGTACCTCGTATTGTAAAATACAATCGATCGATAGGCGATTGAAAATTTTTATTTTTACAATGCATATATAATTGATATTTTTGATTCAGAAAAATGTAGAAAATCATAAAAAAACTAAAAGGAGTTTGAGGCTCAAGATTTTACAAGATGTTTACTATGATAGCTTACAAGATACAAGGAACTAGGTTGTAAAAAAGCGTATAAGTAGGTTGGTAAAAAAACGCAATTAAATCAGATATCGCCTTAAGACGATTTTACTTCCGAAAAATTTCAAACATTGTTTGATACATTTGGATAGCATAGGTATACAATAAACTTATGAACAATATTCCGGTCAAATATACATTTCGATAATTGAGCGAGGAACAACTAGCTGTCAGCGATATTATTATGCCAAACAAAATTATAAGATGTTATATTATGAAAGAAACGACGATGCCAGAATATTAATGTGCTACTATTTTTAACTTGATGGGGGCAATTATCAAATTATTTGAAAACAGTTATTGGGTTTCCTATAAAATTAATTCGTAGGAGGTAAACAAGGGAAACCACCACTATAAAGGAAACCATATAAAAACCATATCAAACCATTTCATCATGAACAAATTTCATGTATTTCCAAGAATATTTTTTATTTTGTGAAAACAAATTGTACATACAACCAAGCAAAATAAATAGATAAATGGTTAACACTTATTAGTTATTACCAACACCAACAAAAATTATCCATGTTCAACATATTTTGTTTTTTATAATAAATTATAGTTTCACTTAAAATTGTATTAAAACATTAAATCGACAAAATAAGTAATTATTGTAAAGCTGTTTTTTTAAAGCATTGTTTCAATTAAAACGCTTGCATCTCATACCTCATAATTTGTTGCAATGTTGCATACGTCCAAATTATGCATATGTGTTAACAGTAAAACTATAACCAACAAACAATGCATAATATTATCTAATTTTGTGTGAAAATGATATAAGGCTGTACTCTAGACACTATATTGATTCTGATAACTAGAGACCGGATTTATATGCACAAAAATACGTCAAAATATGCTTCTAAAAATGCTCTAATATGCTACAAAATATGCATTTATTTTTAAATATGCACTTAAAATTGAATTGAAAACATTTTATTTAAAATTATGTAAAAAATAAGTATTAATTAATTGAGTAATAAAATAGGTACTTCTATAAATGTTTTAATAGTATAAAAAAGTATATTTTTGTCATCTTCACTAAGTTTTTCACCATTTAACGTTATTTATCGTTAAGATCTATAAGATATTAGCCTTGATCAGCTTCCGTCGAACACCTGAACTCTATTATAGGAGCTACGAATTTATTTATTTTAATATTATAATAATATATACATATATGTGTGTATATCATCTTTTTTTGGTAATAATGACTGGTCGTAATATTATCGATATTATATGGCTGTGAACGTGAAAATACGACGAAAAACAAATATATGTGTTATAAATAATAATATGCACTATAAACCTACAAATATGCATTAAATATGTATTTAATAGGTAAAAACGTTGAAATATGCAAAATATGCAAAATACAGTTCCTGTTATTTTAATAAGAATAATCTAAATCGGAGACAATTCTCATCAGATTTCAAAAAGCTCATTCCAATACATAAATGCATTTGCATATAAATCCGGTCCCTACTGATAACTTTTAGAATAAGCAAAGTATGATCAACGATTAAAGATTATTAAAATAGATTTGCATAAAAGCATAATATATTTTAAAGACCCATTTTACAAAAATCTAAAGAGTTTGCAAAAATTATATTTTTTAGATTCTGGACAGATTTTTGTATCTTCATCACATTTTGAGCAGACTACTAATCTCAATGCGGTTATAACTATGCGTGTTATTAATGATTTCTGGAAAAATTGAACTGGTTGGTGTAATTCCTAGTACTCAGTTGGAAAAAATCGCGAGCATACCATAAATAATAAAGAGATGGATGAGGCATACAAAATGTAGCATTGGTTACTGAATATTGGTATCGACTATCATTGGTTATTGATTATTGGTAATTGGTTATCATTATTATTGACGATAACAAAATATTATCATTTAAAGCCGGGTTCACCGTGTCCTGTAAAGTAATCAGTTACCACAGTTATCTATGGGGTATAATATGAGAATAGTAATTTATAAAAGAATAATAATCGTAGACTTGAAAACTTAACAAAATGTTTATTATTAATTTTTAAACTAATTAAAAACATTGAAAATAAAAATTATGTTTGGACTAATTTTAAACCTTTTATACCATGAATCTATTTATAAAATGATACGGTATGTAAGTCGGTATGTAAGTATGTTGGATCTAACTTATATATGGCTTTTTTGCAAAAATAAGTTCTACACCTATCGAATAATAATTGTATGAACATATCCTAAGAAATAGGAGCTAATCCACACTTCTATTTCACTCGCAGAAACGTTTACATTCCTGTCTTATGTAATGATAATTCAAATTCACTATAACATATCCATTACAATGGCCTGTTCGATAACTATTTAATACTTTTGAAATCTTATATACAGCAGTCAGCAGAGCGATTTCCCTGTATTTTCATTAGACCTGTGATAACTTGGACCTTCGCTTCAATAGTTATATGTATATTTAATAAAGACAAACCCGTAAATTTGCATAAAAATTGTTTGATATCCTTATCATTAAACTTTTGGGAATTTGTATTTAAAACATCTTTTAAAAAATATGGTAAAGAATTTCTGTTTATTACTTTATTATTTTAATTATTACCTACTATAAGTATCTAGATATAACCATCTCTCTTTGTTTTACAAAGTTAAATTGTACAGTTTATTGCTTAAGTACCTATGCTTAGGTATATTTTGGCTTTTTATTTTATTTTTCATGTAAAGCATAGAATACCGCAGTACCTACCGTATATAGGTACAATATTAGGTAAATTCAACCTAATTTAATCATAGTGTTTCATTCGAAACAAACACAAAAATAGCTAACTTAACAGATCAATACATGAACTTAAAAAAATATTTATCTTTGCTTACGCCTCCAAATTGCGTTTTTTGTTTTACTAGAATAATGTATGTATTATTTACATTATAGTTAAGGTTTAGTATTAAAAGGCTTGTAAAATATTACAATACAACACACTTGCAAGTTACAAAGTTTATACGTATAAATACAAATTTATTTTATAATATTAACTACCATATCAGGTTTGAGACTTTCCTTGTCAGTAGTTGTATGCGATAAAAATGATCATGCTATATTTTTATTTTGTGATTTTTTTATGAAATTTGTAACTACCAAAAAAAAATATATTTACCTCCAGATTTAATATTTTAAGCACCAAAATAAATTACCCTCAGTGGATGTTAGAAATGCATAATTAAATTGTGATTTGTATTATATATATTATTATTTGTTATATAGACACCCTATAACATTCAATACTAATTGATTATATAATTCTTATAACAAACTTGTTTTATTTTTGCATTAAACCTTATAAAATATATTTTATAATGTATAAATAACATTATGTTCGACATGAATATACAATTAGTTCATAAATGGCTAATATTTTTTTTTAACAAATAGATACGCGATGAAATTAATAAATTGAATACAGGTGAAAATTAATTTCTCAGCTCCGTTAGTATAACCAATAATATTATGAACACATAATCATTTGTGGACTAGGTAGTATACATAATTTTATTAGATAAACCTTAAGCTCTATAAATGCAGCTTTAATAAAAAGCAATTATATACGTGTCCTATAATATATATAATATTATATTACATCAAATATGAATAAGGTACAAAAAAAAATTATTTATAGTTGTCATTTATTCATTATCATATATGATAAGAGATATTTATTATTAATAATTTATTTCCAAGTGTATTCGTTAAAAATAATAACGCCAAATTTATTGAAACGACTTAACCATCTACAAGTATTTATTTTTAAATATCCTGAAGAATATTTTGTCGGTGAACTTAACATTAAAATTAAATTGCTTTAATATAATATTTTATTCCTACTTTGGATAATCAAGTCTCAAGTATAACTATGTTAGTCCGGATATATTCACAAAATATGTCTTATTCAAACAATTATAAGTACTTTAATATATTTTGATCAAATATTGGCATTAACACTTTATTATAAAGCGTCGTTGCCTGTAGTACGCGCGTCGTATATTATAAATAATAATAATACCTATATTATTGTCTCCACTGCATTCACGCGGTTCATACAACGGAACCAGCGTGCGCATTTCGTGTCATCATTATATAACACTATTGGTCTTGGAAAAATACGAAAAAAAAAAGTATGTTTTAAGATTAAAAACACAGATATCGTTTTGTGCATCACATATTTAAGGTTATTCAATTAAAATGACATTTTCATTAAAAAAAGTATTCAAATACGAATATAACAATACACAAGTGTATTTTTAAGATTCAAACTTATAATTTTTCTTTTTACTTTATTTATAGGTAGGTATAATCCACGCGGCGTTTAAATATTTTACGATCTTAATCACAAATGTGAAACGTTTATCATAATCTTATGTTTTGCCGTATAAGGATATAAGAGTATACATTATAAATTATAATAGTATACTTACACGGCTCAATTTTTAATAATCTAACGATTAACACTGTGAACACTGAACGCATAGTTTGCGTGCGCGGCTGTTTAGGAATTTGGCACCCTGTGGCAGTACAAAAACTAATCATCCACCCATCTCTTCAAAACAATAAAAAAAATAATGATAATAATAAAAGGAACCAATGAGTTTAAATTCGAATTTTATTACGATGATAAATATACAATATTATATTATATCCTAACCTATATTATAATATATATATACCATCTCCACCCATTAAGCAGTACCGCCTGAGGCATGTGCACTATAAAATCAGAGTAGGTACTCATCTAACCATGCGCAGGACGCAGAATCCTGTTCGGATTCATATCGGATACCTTTACCTGTATTTTATAAAACAATATATTATAATAATAATGCCAATTAACTCATATTCGATTTCCTAATAAGACATGCATAATATATTATACGTATACTCAAAAATGGATACGAATAACATTAATTGTAATACGTACGAGGGGTGGTGAAGTGCGCATTATTATAAAATGATTCTCTTTTTTTATACATAATATATATATATATATATTATATTTATTATATTATATCATAAATTCGCATGTGAAACGAAACACGTCGTCAATGGTTGATGCCGACGCACATCTTGCGGCGTGAGATCATGATAAAAAAAACCTATCAAAAGCGTCGAACGTTTAAATGAAATAATTTTATTCAACTCGCGTGAGCACATTGATCCACGCGGTTTACACCGGTTTTCACTCGACAGACGAAGAAAGAGAGAGAAAAAACTGATTTTTTTCAAGTCAGATCATAAATTGTGGCAGTTAGCCGTTGACGAAATAGAATTTTTTTTATAATAACACTATTAAAATAATTATATTACAAGCCGAATGCATGTATTTAATGCCTGAAGTTAAGAGTTAAACAGAATCATACATTTCTTATGTTAAGGATTCCGTATATTAATTACTTAAGAACTATAGCACAATAATTTTGACAGTTTAAAATTGTATTGAAATAATAATGAACTAATATTTATATTGCATACCTATACATTATTTAATTATAATGAAGCGTATAAATAGGTTTTGAAGCTTATTAACTAAAAAAATAATAATAATATGATAGGTTAGTGAAAAGTGACAACAATCTATTTTCAAACCATATATTTATCAAAAATTCAAAAATATTCAATTGTTACCTGAGCATAGAGTAACTCCAACCAATAAAGATGCGATCCATGCAGTTGCCCCTTTACTTCCTTTGAAAACGTCTAAGAATTCTGTGTATAGAACTCCAAACGAATAAGTCACTCCATCAGCTAAAAAAAATGCATGGATTACATCAATTATTATTATTATTATTATTATTATTTAGGTAGATACTTTGTTAGATTTTTTTTTAACTCAATGATTTCAAAAAACAACAATTTACATTTGAAACCTTATGAAAACATTCTCATTTGATATCTAAAATTGAAGTCCTGAAAATTATAGATTTATTAAATTTCATGCCTACGTGAAATATAATAATTTATTTTACTTGTCATTGTTTTTATTCTTTATTACCAAAAATGGTTTTAGATATAATTTACTGGTATATTGTTTGAAACTGTACATATTATCACAATATCACACTAAACAGCATAACTTCTAAAATTCATTGTATGGTACGTGAATAACATAGAAAAAAAAATACAGGAAAAATATCGGATA
>NC_042493.1:54320169-54331189 GCF_005508785.2 Acyrthosiphon pisum
ATATATAAATGTGTATCATTTTCAATACACACGGCACAAATAAACAGATTAGTTGTGAATTGAAATGTAATTTTCAAGTTGTTTTATGACATGTTGTTTAATAGTTGTTTTTTAACATGGAATAAAGTAATTGATATCTATACGTATATTCGTATATATCGTTTATCTACTCAATAGTTCTAATTGTGATTCTCGTCATACAAAAATACCTAATTATAGTTATTTACAAAACTTTATAATAAGTTATTATAATTTACAACGTTATATTTGAACAAAAACGATTAAAATTTGTAAATAAAACGGAAAAAAATATCAAAAATAATTAAATAACAAAACATAACGCAAAACGTAATTTATAGAATTCTTTTGGACGAAAAATAACATAAAACGAAATAATTTAAAATCCATTTATTTAAAACATATATTGGTTTCGTAGAAATATTTATATCACGCATACGGACATTAGAATTGATTATAATATCATATTCCGTATCCGGGACATTAACTAACTGCCCGCATTAGTTATTATTAATACATTTAATAGGTATTAACACTATTCTAAATAACGATAAACCCAAAACTTGCATAACGTTTTAATTGTAAAGAACATAAAACAGAATTTTTTTTCAAATGAGAGCCTTAGTTATAACTTATTATTTATTATTATTACTAATTAACACGGTAGAACCTTAAGAATTAAATCATTAGTATATTATTTAGGATTAACATAAAATATAGCAGAGTACAATGGAAACTTAAGTCATGTTACTAGAATCTCAAGTATGAGGTATAAAAATATTTAATTTAGGTAGCTTATTTTTGTGATTTTTATTTTTAAAAGTCTTGCATGTTTTTTTCTACTTTTTTGTATGTCTTATAAAAATATAAATACTTAGTTACCTATTTTATAATATAGTAAGAAAAACATGGTAGTTTTTAGAGTATTTATTTGAATTTTTAAGAAATTATTTTTAAGTATTTTATTTTTTTATGTTGATTTTATGTGATTTAAGTGCAAAACCATGTGTATTGATTATTAGTTATTAACATACAGTAACATTAATATTTTTGAAATATATTAAATTAATAATTATGTATTTTTAGATTTTGAGTAGAGCAGAAAAAATATTGATGTTACAACCTTTTTGGAAATAGTAAAAATGTCATGTAACATATAATGAATATGGGTATATCTTGTAATTTATAGGAGCCAGAACAGAAACACCTTTGTACTTTTTTGTTTCAACTAGACAATTAGTTTGAGTAGGAATATAAATAATATATTATTAACAGGACTCGGAAGTTGTAGCAAATGCATATTTTTCTTTGTTCGTCCTAGAACATCCAAAGTAAGATACAAATATGTATCATACTTCTCTGATGTCATACACGAAATATTATTTTGCTATTTTTAGGCATATTTTCTTAATATACATACTATATACCTACATATTATACAAAATATAGGAAATTATCACATTATGTTGAAAATAATGATTAATTTGGTTAGGAAATAGGAAATAAATAGATCTTATAAGTACACTTTTACAAACATATTTAAGTAATTTAATATAATATATTATTTTGTTAACGGTTTATAATTCAACTAGTCCAGACAGTCCCTGATGTCTATGAGCCCAACAATTTTATAAAATTATATAATTACATTTAACTTTTGAAAATAAATTTAATTTTTTCAATTTAAATGCATATTTTTTGATTTTTTGTGCTATTTATAGCGCATATTTTGGAGTTTTTAAGTGCATATTTAAGAGCTAAAAAGTAACATTTTTAGTGCTACAACTTCCGAGCCCTGATTATTAATATAATAATTAATAACGGTGAACAAATTTGTACGATTATAAATGTCATAAATTGGACAAAACCAACAAATAATTGGTACTTCAAAATATTTATTTTAAATATATTATTATTAAAACTAAATAATATAACTTTTAAAAGCAAAAATTAGATGTTCACACATTGTATAAGTAGTAAATATTCAATATTCATGTATCACATTGTTAATGTATACCTAGACATTTATTAAAGGGGTATTAAATAGACTAGTTTCCTAATTGACATTAATATAATAAGAATTAATGTTAATGTTGATTTCCAATTGTTTTCAACAACTTTCCTGTATCAGAAAGAAAACTGTTATTATAGTCAAAGTACCACTTAAGATTAAATATTTAAACATTAAATTGATTTGATTTAGTAGAAATCTAAAATAAGTATTCTTATTTAAAAAAAATTTAATTAATTATTCATATTTTAGTTGACACAGTCATATAGATACTGCTATACCGCCAAGTACCTACTTTATTTTATATAGAATCTGTAATAAATAAATTTAATACATTTTATAAAATGTTACTTATATCAAGCTTATATCTATTGCCTACTTTGAATTTTTGGTTTGGAAAATCGTGAAGTAATCATTTGCTACAATACTACAATCTAAATAAGTAAGGTTATGAAGTATTACACGATTAATTATGTCATTAATGGGATACCTAATCATTATGATATAGGGATATCTTATTGAATATTTATTTTAATAACTATCATACTTAGTTAAATCAATTATTTCAAGTGGAATATAATTAATATAAATTTATAAATCAATTCTAAAATAAATAATCGAATTAACATGATAAAATTAATATAGATAATGAATATGCTTTTATTTTTTTTACTATGATATTTTTATTAATCAGAATGTTCAATTATTATTTTTTTTACCATCAACGATAGCATAAAGTATAAAATAATAGCTATAATAGTTAGTTTGTACGAATTAACTAGAAAAAATATAAAATTTTATAAACTGTTAATTTAAAATATACCTATAAGAAATAACAAAAATACAATATTATTATGCAAATCTATTCTAGGTTAATCAAAAATCATTACATTTCAGTTGCCTATTGGCTAATACAGAATAACAGAAATAATAATGACATTAATTTTATTGCATGGTAAATACATTGTGTACATAGGAAGTTTTAAACCTTAAAGTAGTAGTAAGTACTGCCTAGCAGGGATGTATGATCATTTTGAAAATGAATAGGACACAATTTACTACTCACCACAGCTCTATGGCTAATGAAACAGCATAAAAGTGTATTCCATCTGTTACAAAAATATTAGAACACACTTCTTTGCTACACTAATTTCAAAAAGTCTTTCCTCCCTGTCAGACATTGTAAGATAAAATAGAAGTTAAATAATACCATTATTTTCGTTGTATAATGATGATTAAGAAAAAAAGTAGTGTAGGTATTCAATATAACTAATGAGTTTTTAAACTGTCATAATCCTTTCATTTGGGTAATTGATAAGAACTATAAATTCAACTAATAAAAGTCATATATTCAAAATAAATTTTACCAATTAATTTTTATATTAGTTGGGCCTTTAAAATTATCTGAACTTTACACATAAACTGTTGCTTTGTATGTATACTTTATATGTTATAAATTATAACAAAGACAAAAATCGAAGTTTAAAAAAGTTATAACTAAGTAGTTTGGATTTTTATGAAAAAAATTCTGCAGAATGTGCTCATATTTTCTACATACTAATTATACACCAAGCATTTCATAAATATGCAAAGCATATAGATGCATAAAAATACTTAGAAAATGGTATAAAGTTTTTAAATCTGTACAAATTTTAATGCATTTTACTAATTCATTATAAAACTGTTAAAATGACATTCATAGAAAATTATAGATTTGTAGTAGGTATTGTATACAATATTCAGAAAATTAAATATTGATCAGGTCAATTCGCCTAGTTTATACTTTGTGTAATTGTTTACTACCTACCTAGTAAATGAAAAGTTTTACAATTATTAATCTTTAATGATGCGCGTGATATCATATCACATAGAAGAGCGCCACCCGAGGTAATTTTTTCCATTCAAGTACCTAATAATAATAATTGTATTAAAATATTATCTATAAAAAAAGTGTGTTTTATTATACTAGAAATTATACAACATTTCTTTTTACTCTAATTGAAGTAGATATATTAATTTAATTTTTTATTTGTATTTAACAAATTTTCAATATTTAATTTATATTTTTGTAATTTTTTTGACTGTACAATAATTACTAAAACAATATTACTCAATGGAGTAATGAGTATAGAAAATTCATAAAATAATTTATAGCATGTTAAAAATAGACTGAGATAAATAGTTATACTCGTGTCACCAAAGGTTAACATTTTATTTTTATAAGATAATAGCCTCGATAATAGCCATAAAGTACATAGTATTATGTGTAAACATTTAATGGGTAACCTACCAAATAAAGTCCTTAGCATTTTATCACATTTTATAAATTGGAAAAATGTAGGAACATGGAAAACTAAAAAACTAGAATATTATTATTTATAAATTATTAACTTACAAATTACAATATGGCATAGCCCATAGGTAGTTACCATATTTTTAAGCACATTTGGTTTTAACTTTAAATACTTAAAAATGCCCGATAAATTATGAATCATAATCTTAACAAATAGAGGTATTAAATTATAAATTAAACTACAATTAAAGCAAAACAAAATAATTGTTAAATTTATAAGATAGAAATTATTTTATGACTAATTAGGTAATTTAAATAATTAAATATTTAAATAATTGTTGCTTGCACAACATCTATACATCAATTAACTTATAACTAAACTCATGCAAATAAATATTAATTAGTTTAATATGAATTAAATTACCTACCTAATATTAATCAATCATTACTTGTCATTACTTATTAGTTATTCATACTTATTATTCATATATACAAACATATTATATACATACACATTTATAGATTCTTCTTTAAAGTTAGTTTCTTATCTATTCTTCATAACTGTCAAGACGTTTGTGATTAGAATTTAATGATACCCGACCTATAAGGTCTAATATTATCGTACTTAAATTTAATCTCGGAAACTGTCATTACACAATAACCAAGCATTTCTATTTAATAAATCTAATACATACGTTTTGAAATAAATCAGAACGTATTCAAAGACAAATATTATCATATTTATATTTATTAATAATTATTATTTTAACTCGTAATATGTTAATTGTGTGATAAAAATTGACCTACAGTGTACTTGTTAGTGGAAATTGGCAAGATAAATCCAAACTATTAGATATAAGATTTAAATAATTCTATAACAATAGAATATTATAACAACAATTAACATAGATAGTTGGTAAATTCTGCATTGTACTGTGTTAATTTTTTTAATAAATATATTATAAAAAATGTATAGGTAAAGTTCAAAAAAAATGACACCAGGTACCTAACATACTGTACAAGCCAAACAATCGCAGTTATCATCAGAAATATTACAATGTAAGGCGGTGTACACTGAAATCACATAAGAATTGTTTGTTACATGAATAATAGTTTGAACTATGACAATCATTTTGTATGGCAAGTGTAAATAGAAATTTCTATTCTCAACAATTTTCAAAAACACATGTTTAAGCAGAACAGTTTTAACAAAATGTTTTTTTTATATTCCATAAGCTAACTATGGTTTTTATGTAAATATTAATATATTATGCTAATTTCACATATTTTACTTAAATTAAGACATACCCAGTTAATATAACGGTTTTATAAATTTTCAAATTATTTATTTATTTTCAAAAACATATATTTTGTTAGGAGTGTAGGACACACGTGTTTTGTGAACCTACTATTTTCAAACTAAATTTACTTTTGAAATGATCTAATAGTAATCTAACTATTCATAGATATTATGCTCAGATTATTATTAACATTCAATACATTTAACTAATATATAATAAATCTTGAATAATATCAAAATAACTAAGTAATAGGCTTAATATAAATAAGATCATAGTTATTATAAAAGGAATTATCAATATTTAAAAGAATAAAAACGTTTAAATAAATACTTAGTTTATAGCACTATTTACATACCTACTTATATGTAAATTATATTTAACTATGACCATAAATACATGAGCAAATACATTAATACATAGGAAAGTGCTTAAATTTCTGATATTCTTAAATATTTAAAATCATTTATAACTGATAGCTCATCGAATAACAGTAAAATAAATAGATACCTAACAAGTAAACTTAAGAATTGGAAACAGACCAAATAGATAAACACTAAAACAAACAATTCATAACGGTTTTCATCAATAACATTTATATTTAAAAATCAAGCGAAGTATCAAGTGATACAATATTTTAAATTGTAATAAAAATAATGATTCCCTTCTTCATACATTTTTTTTGCAACTTGATAGTTAAGTATAGATTCAAAATTACATACAGACAACATTAAAAAAAAAAAATTTAGTTCCTAATAGTTTTAAGTTTCTAATATGTTTTTAAATGCTCAACACTGTCAAACCAACACTTTGTCATTGTTCGATGTGTATGATGAGAATATAACAGGCTAGTTATTTTAAATCATTAAAAACAATCAGTAGGTATTTTGGTCAGTCCAAAGGCTAATGATTTTACTCCAACAGGATTAAGCAAAAATATACATCATGTACACATTAAAACGAATGTAGGATATTATAATAATAAATTAAAAAAAAAAAAATGTGATCAGGCGTAGTGGCTTTGTGCCAAAAGGCATCGCGAGTATAAAATTAATGAGAATTGGGAGAGTCTAAAATAGAATATAAAACGTAAACATATTATAATATAATCGCACGTTGATATTTTTTTACGCATTTATTTCTGTCGGTAAAACGATCTATTATTATTATTATTATTATTATTATTAGTTTTATTCGTTAAGAGTTTAAAATTATTTGTGATATTACTAAGAATCACTCACTGACTACGTGTATCATGAACGATCCGAACACGACAAACCAGCCCCAACCACCATCCGGGAGCCGTTTGCTGATAACCGGCACCGACGCCGTCTTCTCCGGCGGGTTCTTAGACCGCATTTTGTTGGCCATGGTCTCGATGGGAAATTGAGCGTATTTTTTCTTCTCAATAAAATCGACGACAAGCCGTTAATGAAATCGTGTCGTCAGGCGTGAACGGTAGTGCTACAGTGGCTCGTACGTATCATTTACTGGAGTGCACGAAAGGTAAAACTTTGGGCCGTCACCATTTGAAATGTTTTCAATAATCGGGTAAAACCTTTGATCGTGGGAAAAAAAAAATAAAACAATTCATTAGGCGTGCGAGATATAGGTAATGAGTATTAATATATCATGATTTATGACAGTGATCGTTAATGTTCAAATTTTTTTTCAAATGAAAAAAAATCCCTGAAACCGTTTACCGGTACGTCATATTTTGGGGGGAAAAAATAATAAAAATAAAAATAAATACTTCGTATGAGGCGGAAGCGGAGACAGCAACAGCAGCAACGACGACGGCGGCGACGAGGAGACGTCTCAACCGGAACAGACCACGAGCCGGCCGATCAAACGCAAGACTGATCGAAGGAACGGATCGGGTTTGAACTAATATTACGAAAACGCATCAGCAGCCCTACCATCATTATTGTTCTACTACTACTACTGCTGCCACTGCTGCTGCTGCTGCTGCTGCTGCATTCGTTATCGCGGACAATCGACGACCATGTGACCGGACCGATGATTTCGACGTTGCCGCTGCGCAACGCCCTACCGATGTGAAACGGTCCGCACCGTATTATTATTATTATTATTATTATTATTACGAGCGCGTCGCGAGTCGCGACCGTGGATCGATCGTTGACGAAATTCTCGTGCTGATTACGTCTCTCACTCTATCCCTTCTACGGAGACGTTCAACCCATAGGCGTATAAGTACATTGCGAGTTCCGACATTGCTCTTGCCATTCATAGATTTTCGTCCGAAACGTGCGTTTTTTATTTTTCTTCACATATTTGATTTGCTGACTTGAGACTGCGAACTTCAACACATTTTCCGCTTTTGGATATCATGCGAACAAGAATAATTACTCGTCTAGAACGATTATCTGAGTAAAGTTTTTGAAATTTTGCGTCGCGCTGGTAAATAGTAAAATTATTGTTATATTTACCGAACATAATTTCAAACACTATATAATATTCACCGGAAATTAAATAAACACCTGTTATACACTTATTCCGCATAGTACAAGATACCGTACCGGTGTACATCGAGTGTCGTACACGGAAAAATAGAGAGAAAAATAGTGATAACACCATATCGTACTATCGATGGTAGGTAACTCTGATAGGCGATAGTACTTTTTTATTCTTTCCATCGATTATAAAGTTACAATATTATTATTATTAATATTTATTGTAAATAAAAACTAATTATTTTTAAATCAGGTTGGTAGTATAGATGCATTAAAACATTTTACCTTTTAATAATACTTCATTTGAAAGTCCAATAATTTAACAGTTATACAACAATAATATAATATTATTGTTCCAGCTAGTAAAATAAACTCAAATATATAGATATATCAGAATAAGGAAAACAAAATGATTTGTTTGGAAATATAATATTATTGTTAATGAGATTGTTTTATCTATAGGTATATTATATAGGTAATATATGTCTACCTATTAAAATTTAAAATAGCCATATATTTCTTATTTAGTTTTCTGTCTGTTTATTAAGACTGAGTTTGTCCGATATTATTATTTGACACGCTTTTGTATTCTTAACTGTGCTACAGTATAATATAATCTGCATGAAACAACATAAACTAAAAATTAATATTATTATTTATTGTAGAAATGAAATTCAAGAAGTGATGCGGGGCGTTTAGGAGGAGTGCTTCGTATCAAGAATTGTATAGATATTAAACAACTTTAATCGCTCCACCACCCCCCCCCCTTTATTAAGCTTGAGAGCTAATACTTGAGATACGCTACTAGATTCTATTAAGCTCAAACTGAAAATCATATTAGGTACCTATATACCTTCCTACTTACAACTTATACTCGTACCTAGTAAATATATAATATGTATGAAGCAGCGAAGGTATTAAAAAGTTAATATGAATAATCAATCATGTATACTACCTGTACGGCTGTACACATGTGACGATGTGACCGTATTTACTATTTAGTATTTAGAGAGAACACACGGCATGACATAATAATTGATAGTTAGATAAACATTATATAAATTTAAATTGTAATAAGTAACTTTTTTTTGAAATTTTCCTATTATATAGCAAATTAAAAATAGGTGGGTAAGTGGATGTTGCTCTGCTGTACAGTAAATTACAAGTGGGTCACTGTATAATGGATGGTATTAAATTTAAATTCAATGATATAATATCATTGTATAAGAAAAACGATTCTGAGCGGAGACGGTATGTCAGTCTAGGTATAAGACATAATATTATATGTTATTAAAAAAAAATTGACCTATAATAAGTACCTATAATAAATTCCAAATTAATCATATCACAATATCCATTAGATACATATAACGGGTTATACATCAACAACAAACCGTGATACTATCATAGATATATAATAGTATACTTAAGAAGTTTCAAGTATAGGTACCCACGAAATATATTATACAATCACAACAAAATAACTAAAATAGTTATTCCAGGTTTTTAATATATGTAATTTCGTCCAAATTTGAACTTAAAATGACTATAAAAATATGCTGTGTAAATGTATTTTATAGATTTATTAGACAGAATTAATTACTTACGTGGAATCTTATTCTAAATTTTCAATTCTTAGATAGAAAAGTTGAACATTTTATAAATTTTTAACTACAAAATAATTATTCAAATTAAAATTTGATAAATTTTGTCAAAATTCGATCTTTAAATGTTTATAAAAAAAAATTGTGCCTATGTTTTAATGATTTAATATTTTTCAACTGCTATTCTAACAATATATCAGGAGCCTTGTATTAAATTTTTACACTTTTTGGCCCAACAGATAAAACTTTATTGATATTTATAGAAAAAAAAACTAAAAAAAATTGAAAACTGAAAATGTCCCTAAACAGTTCAAAACAAATCAAAATATTTTGAAAATTGTATCATGTATAGAAAATAGAAATATAAACAACCAGTGAAAATTCCATGTATCTACGGTTATTTGTTTTAAAGTTACACCAAAAACCTAAATCGATTTTCTCGAAAACAGCTTTTGCGTAAAAATTCCCGTTTTTCCTTAGTTTTTCTTGTTTTTCACGGCGCTTTTGAAAACTATTGGAAATTTCAAATTTTGACCTCCCGAATGCACCAACTAGATTTACTTTCCCATCAAACATATACTGTTGAAGAAAATCGAAGCATTTTTACTGCCCAAACCGTAATGACAGACACAAAAATAAAAAAAATAAAATAAATAAATAAAAAAATAAAAAAACACACATCATTGTAAAATCAATACATTCATCGTTCCACTCAGAGTCTAAAATTATTTACCTATCTTAATTCTTAGTTCATAAATAGTGATATAAAGTATATACTCAGAACCGTTTTTATATACAATGATTTTTCATTGAATTTAAATTTAAAACGTAATTTAACAGTTCTATAATTTATTAGTGTAATGATTACCAGATTACTACAGTATAATTAATTAATATCACAGTGATCTACTCAATGCGATGCATAGGTAGTCAGTGGCGTATATACAAATTATTTTCAGTATAGGCCAATTTTGAAAATTTATCACTAGTCAAGCATAGCACGACTAATATAGCCATAACTACACATATTTTAGGGAGCTGGGTGGTTATAATAATTATGACATATACAATACAAATAAAAATTGCGCAATTTAATTTTATAATTATTAAGTAAAATTAATTTTTTATTATTATGTAAAATTAATTTTTTAATTCTTTTTTAAAATATTGACAATTTCATATATATATATATATATATATATATATTTTAATGTTATCTTACTGTCAATCAAAGTCATCAAAGCAAGTCCTGACGATAATTTCCTTGTTGATTCTAACCTATTGATTAACCTAACCGGCTAAATTAATCATAGTGAAAAAAT
>NC_042493.1:54331289-54347890 GCF_005508785.2 Acyrthosiphon pisum
TGGAATTTATTATTGATACCTATTATAGGTCAATTTTTTTTTAATACCATAGATAAGTATACCTATAATAGATATGTCTAATACCTAGACTGACAAACCGTCTCCGCTCAGAATCGTTTTTCTTATACAGTGATATTATATCATTGAATTCAAATTTAATACTATCCATTATATAGTGATCCACTTGAAACCTACTGTACAGCAGAGCGACATCCACTTACCCACCTTTTTAATATTTGTTAGTAGGTAAATGACTAATTATAACTTATCGTAGTGGAGCCTGAAAGTTCATTAATTTGCATGTTTTTAGTTTTCGCTGAATGAACCTAAAAATAGATCAGCTACAAATTTGATTTACAACTAACAAAAATCCCAAATTTAATTTTCTATATGTTTGCATATTACGTGGTTTTTTATATGCATAATGCATATATTTCACATTTTTCGTACCTTACTGCATATCATTTTAGCATATAATTTTCGATAAAATCATAATTAATAGTTTATTATGTGGCAAGATGGAAGTGAGCTATAATTCAGTCGCGGGCGACGTGTGAAGCCCTCGACGGCGGCTCGTGCCGCATTTCGCCTAAGACTGAAATTTCCTTCCTGAATGAGCCACACATACTATTTTATGTCACGCCTCTGCGTTAATCGATCACGCCAAAGGAAACGCAAGGATCTATGCAATAACTAGACTATTCTACTAAACAATATTTAATGAAAGAAACGATTTGATTTATTTATTTTAAGCGTCATGCCGGTATGTTGTAATATGAATATAATATGTGACCAAAAGTTTATGTTTTGAAAGGACCGTGGTATAGATTTCAGTATAATTAATAACTATTATATTAAAATAAAATAAGAATCAAAAAAATGTAATCAGGGCAAAGGTAAAAAAAATCTAAGGATCAATATCAATATGCATTATGCAACAATACGATTATTCTACAAAAATAATTTCATGAAATAAAAATGTTTACGCCCCATGGAAAGAGGCTATAATATGAATATAAGATGTAACCAAAAGCTTATGTCATGTAAGGACCGTGGTATAGATTTCAGTGTCTTGTGCAGGTATAATATATGTGATATTATGCACGCGCCCAGCACTTTTTGGGATTTCCTCTTAAACACCCGCTGGATGGAAAAATATCGCTTTCCAACGCTTCAACAGTCATCGAAAACTAAACTTTCGGTACAGGTGTGACAAAATAGTATATTGTGTGACAAGGGTGGGAACTCAGGGAAGTGAGCTATTTCAGTCACGGGCAACTAAGTTTTTTACTTAAATTTATAATAATATAACATATATAAAAAAATTACGGGTATATTTAATTCTCAGCATATAAATGCAGGCATATTTCGGTAGTTTTCAGTGTATATACTTCTTGGCCCTACTTATGAGGAACAGTGTGTTCAATTTTCAAGCTTCTTTACTCAAAAACAAACATTTCGGAAATGTCGTAATCTAAACATATTTTGAAAATTATATCATGTCTAGCAGATAAATGCTATTATGAATATTTGGTGTAAGTTTCTATTGTTAATGGTTATTCATATTTTAATTTTGAATCACAATCAAAAACAAAATCGACTGGTTTAAAGTACTTATAAATTTTCCAATTGTTGGTATCAACCACGTCCAATTTTCATCCAAAAACTAAATTTTAAGTTAAGATTGAAGCATTTTTTTTACTACTATATTATAGAGTACACAGTCACAAAAAATCAAAATATAAAAAACACACACATCAATTTATATTATCATTCATCGTTCCAAAATCAAAAATCTAAAATCTGTGAAAACCACGTTTTATATGTCCAGGAACTTCACTCTTTAGGTACCTACTAATGTATTTATTTCTTGCTATAAGTTACACAATTATAGTTGGCAAATAATAATATCAAACCGATTTTGATGTTAAAATAAAATTGTTTAGTTTGGGTGGGCCACGTGAACATACTAAATATGTAGCCTACTAAATATTTTTTTAACATATAATTATTATGGATCGATTTGCCAACTTTAAAAACTAATATTCTAATATTTTCTTATTTGCTAACTTTTTCCATGGGTTCGATAAATTAGCTGGTAGGTATGTGAGTGTGCCAGGATCATGAACGTTCATTTTATGATTACAATGGAAACATTATGCTTTTTTCGCTAGAAATATTAGTTTTTATGTTATAGAGTATAAAAGAACTAGTTATTTGCACACGTTAATTTCTCCATACATAATTTACTTGGTACTCTAATTGGAAAAATTGGAAAAATTATAGAAGAGAAGCCCTGCTCCTTAAAAAAAATACCGTTATACAAGGTAATTTACATAATCATAAGTAATAACGCGTGGCTGTGTTATGTATAGTTGTCTACTTATTAGTGTAGCTTATAGGTACTTAAATATCCGTAGCCGGTAATTATTGTTTCAATATATATTTTGTAATTACTAATTGATATGCGGCTATGTATGTATGTATTATTATGTTAAACAGAAACAGAATATATAGTATTTATTTACAAATGGAAATAACGATAGATAGATAAACGTGTTTACTGCATGATATCATAAATTCATAAATAATATTAATATCACGCAGATAAAATAGTGATGTAAAAGAACGCGAATTCCCGTTTTTTTAGCTAACGATGAGTTAACAAAGAAGGTAAAGTTCAAACTAAAAACAAATTTCCTGTTAATTTATTTACAGTAGGTACATATACTACATAGGTAACAAATATAAATGCATTACCATTAAAGGATGTCTATAGCGCACTATTTGTTTTTTTTCTAACTCACTCGCAACATAGAAAATTTGCGTCCAGCATAACCAATTTTGTATATTGGATTTGGCTCAAATGTTATAGACTATAGAGTAAATTGACCTATTATTAAATTTTAAATTTTAAATAGTATCTGTGTTCTTACGTTAATTTTTTTACGATATTTAAATTTATATTCAGGTTATTAGTGGGCACCGGTACCTATAGGTATATATCACAAAATAATTGAAATAAGGCAAAAAACCAATGTATATATACGAACACAAATAATATTTTTAACTTTAAGCTTGTTATATCCAAGTAAGTTATTGGATACAAGTTGGGTTTTAAAATATTCTTAGTTCTATAATGACTTACGCATAGTTTCATACTTATATAATATTCTCTATTTTTGACAACAGATACAATTATTAATGTAGTTTACTTAATAATTTAAATATTTACAAGGACACCTATTCATTTTTGTTTAACAGGTACCTATATAATATGTTTACCTAATTAATAATTTAAACAGTTTGGCGTTTACCTATAGGGGCTACAAAACTAAATCTGATGATTAGTTTGCCACAGAACATATTATAATGTTTTATTATAATTTTTCTATAACGCACGAATGTTCGAGTGACACATACCTAATAATAATATATACTATAAGTTATAACCATACCTATATATTATTATAGTCGATTCTCGATAGTCAATAGTTATAACTTGTAACCTATTATTTGGGCCTACTTTAAAGTCTTAATTCTTAAGTGCATATTTTACTATATATCAGGCTACTCCACGATATAATATGCGTTTTCAACTTAGCTTACTTATATACCTACCTATATATTGTTATTAAATTATTAATTTTCTTTATTTGACGTTGAAAAAAATCTAATTCTATATTACTTTCAATGAAATAACACAAAATACCGATTACTCATAGTTTAAGTTATTGTCCAATAACCAATTTGGTTTTAGGCCGATTCTTGGTACTGAAGACACTTCATATAGTACAAAAAAATATATTAACAAGTCCCTTGATGATGGAAAAAAAACCTTTGAAATTTTTTTGGACCTTGCAAAGGCTTTTGACACGGTGAACGTGAACCACATTGAGCTTATGAAAATCCTACCAGATTTCGGTATTAAAAACGTAAGTTTAAAATGGCTCAATAGTTATTTTAAAAACAGAAGCTAAGTAGTCAAAATAAACGGTGTTTTTATTAATCCATTGATATTGAACTGCGGAGTACCGCAAGGTAGTGTTCTAGGAGCACTTTTATTTATTATTTATTTAAATAGTATATGTAACCTTGAAATTGAAGGAAAAATCATAACTTATGCAGATGATACCTGTTTAATTTTTGGTGACGATTCCTGGGAAAATGTAAAAAAAACGCCAATTATTGAAACAAAAAAAGTTATCGAAGATTAGAAAACTCCTCAAAGGAAAACTTTAAGACATTCAATGTGCTACTAATCAAATTACTATATAAGAAAATAGCCATATTGTGGCACATAAACAATTTAAATTACTGCAGGGTAAATTTTAATGATAAAAAAAGAAAACATTTAGCCTATTATAATTAAAATTAATTATCTATCCAAAATTATCTATTTTAAAAAATCGTCCGGTAAACAATTTGTGGACTATTTTGCACCGACCTATATTATAATTCTATGCCTTTATCATTAAAATCAAATATATATGTAATTATGAGTTCTAAATGTTCTAATATCAAAAAACCTATTCTTGAATGATTATTTGCATCAATTATTTAACTTTTAATTTTTAGTATTTAATAATGTATAATGTTTTTTTTTCATATCTATAAACCTCTATAACCAGGGGCGGATTTACCCATAGGCCACCAAGGCACTGGCCTAGGGCGCAATATTTGTGGGGGCGCAAATGTTTAGTTAATTTTTACTTTTTAGTTTTTCATAATTTCATAATTCTATTTACCTAAATTTATATTTTATATTAATTTTTCTTTGTATACAACTTGCATGAGACTGGAGAATGGCTCACGTAGTCACGTCGCAGTAACGTTTTAATTTATAATCTATAATAACCTTGCCGTTTGAGTTTAATCCTGCGACAAGCGCGCTGCCACCGCTAGAGCTTCGACATCGACACTCGACGAGGCAGTTGCCTATGTTAATGCATGGGAGATGGTATACGGTGGGTGTGCGGCGTAAACACGTACAATATTGTGAATGGCGCATGCGCAAAACGCCAGCCAAGGCGGTCAAGTATACTACCTCGGGCCACCGAGTACGTTACTACATTGTATATAGCCGATCTACTAGCTAGGTGGGGGACAGCTCGCACAGTGCTTAGTGGAATGACAATTAGAATACTGGAATTAATTCTGGAAATCAGGTATTCAGGTGTCTTGATAAAGTAATTAATAATAATAAATATCGCGACGACGCGCGACGCTGGCACTGTCGCGGTCGCCCGTCTCCTGCATACTGCCTACTGCTCAGAAATTTGGTAATCCATTAAGATTATAGAGACTAGAGTGCTCAGATGAATCAAGGCGCAAAATGATTTGATTATTGTACAATTGTACAAATGTACCTATGCAAAATTGTATCAATATTTATTTGTTTAGTTGGTATATATAAATATAAAAATACTTAAATACAATTTTTATAGTTTTGTTTTAGTTCATGGGACATTACCCCCCCCCCCCCCCCCCATGGGAGTACGCCAATGTACGGGGCGCTAGTGTTGTAATGCCTAGAGGCGGAAAAATGGTAAGTCCGCCTTTGTCTATAACAACAATAACATTTTGTATTTTTTCCTAATTTAATTCATTGTGTTGTTATATTCTGTATGTATTCAAGAAAGTCTAGTATTATTTTTTTATTATTTTTTTCTTAAAAAGTATAAAATTATGAAATGTTAAATCAAACTTATCTGTATTTCAACTCTCTGCCTTCAAAACAAGTGTCAGCTTAATGAAGGTAGATAAATTATGTATTTTTGTTTTATTTGTAAAATGTTAAATAACCATAAATATGTATAATTTAATAAAAAAAAATAGGTACTTATATAAATTTAAAATGTTTATATATATTCTATAATTGTATATAATATTAACTTGTATATTATATAGGTATATACAGTTATAATTACTTGTCTAATTTGAAAGGTGTAGCGTACAATCATTGTAAGCACTGCTTATATTTTAAAAAAGAAAAAAATGTTCGTAGGATTAAATTCATTAAAAATTATCAGTAATTTTTAGGATGTGTAACATGACGTCTTTTGGTCAAGTTACACGACGTTACAGTAGGTACGTGCCACCACCAACCACCATCGTCACACATTGTCGATGCCCATTGCCCACAATGATGTTCAGCGGTTTATTTTCTGATTTTCATATTAGGTACCTTATATTTTATGCTTCTTATGCCGTGTAACGCGTGTGGAAATAAGAAACGGCTTACGTGAGCTGGTTGACGTGATATAGGCAAAGTGTCATAGGAGGGAGTACGTTTTATTGCATAGTTTGTAAGCTTTTTTCATAGTCCATGTGCGATATAGGACTCTGTTTATTTCACTATATAGAGTAAGTACATATTATAGACTCAACCACTCAAGTGCGTGCGCCATGTGCGTTTGTATATGTCTTTACGACTTTACGTTTAAATTAATATATTAATACGTATTTTAAAAAATGTACCTACCTCTGTTTAGGCTTACTTATAGCCACGCCACAATACTCGTGTAATCGTGTTCTACCTATTATTTTCGTTGTATTAAAATATTATCTATGATTTATTATTCTTATCATCAATGTCGTAATTCTTGAAGTATTAATAAAATGCAGTTTTTCAAATCTAAGTTATTTGATAACTTATAATTTTTTTTTGTTAGATATGTTGTATACAATATACCTACAATTACGCACATAATATTATTAGTTATTTGTTTTGCAAAAAAACTATGTACTAAATACAGATACGTCGTTTTTTCAGTAGACGCGTATGTTTTATTTTAATTTAGAAGAGTGTAAATAGTTATTGTATCGAACACAAATAACTGTACTCTGGTTATGTAATTTTCATTTTAGTCCCCATATACCAGGCCTTTGAAAACCTAAAGCGTTATTTTTAAGAAGTACACAATTTTTGATGAATTTTATTAGGTATAGGTAGTTATTATCAGTGGCGTAGCCAGGGGGGGTTTGGGTGTTTGAACCCCCCCCCCCCCCATCATTGATATTTTCCCTCCTAATAAATATATTGTTTATAGGGTTTGGGGCTGCTTGCAAGTTATAAATTTGTCTTATGAAATGGCGAAATTAAATACAAAGTTTAAATTTGCATATTTGTGTACTTTTTAACTTAAATGTATATACAATTGTCGGGAAAAATTATATTTGGATAACATTGAAAAATATCTTAATAAATATTATGTTTGGTTAGGTACAATAGGCGATAATTTTGAGATTTGGGGAGGCCGAAGCCAAATACCATACTATTATAAAATTGAATAAGCTTAAAAAAATTAAGTAAATGTTTGGGAGAGGTGGAGGGCTGTTAAAGTTGTTGGTGGAGCTTGGCTACAGCCTACAGTTGGCCCTATGTTTGCATATATAAGATTTCATAAGTCTTTTTGTGACAAAACTTCGTTTAAAATATAATTAACATCTAGATTGTAGATTGTACGAATGAATGAACATCAGTACGTGTTCGTTTATCATGGTGTTCGCATATCACGTTATTCGTTATTACTTATTTATTAACCTAGTATTGTATACCAGTATTTTTAAAAATTAAGTTGTTATTTATTTATTTATTTATCAGGTTTATATACCTACTTATTTTTTAGTTTTTTATTACCAAAATTGCAATATGTTTTATGATTTTTCAAAAATAATATAAAAATGTTGCTACATAGTACATATATTTAAGCATATTTTGAGAATTTTGACTGCATATTTCGATAATTTTTAGTGCAACAAGTCGAGTTCTGAACCCTTAATTTATTTATATACGAAAACTGTAAAAACTTGGTTTTAATCTATACTTAACCCCCCCCCCCATTTCATAATCCTGGCTACTCCACTGGTTATTATATAATAATATGACACGAGGAACCACTGATCGAGACTTAAGCTTAATTCTATAAAATATATACTAAACAAAATATTTTGAGTTTTACTTTAAATGTAAAAAATGAAGATAAATGATTTGTTAATAATAATAATAGAAAAACATCACTGTCAATTTTAAAAATAATAAAAATAGTAGCAATTATTCTCATCATAAAATATGAACTTAAAATATTAAATTAAAACAAAATATTTGAACTTCGCAGTTTTATACCATCAAAATGTATAACAATGTACAATGCTTATTAGTTATTACATTTAAAAATAATTCTTAATACATTTAAGTAGGTCAGGTTACCTGCTGCAGATATTATCTTAAAATATATTAATATTTTCCTGCCAGCTTTATGGAAATTTATAATACACGTCCGTTATGAATATGTCACATACACCATCCGTATTATCGATCGTTACTCGATACAGCGATTTTATTCTAATTCGTATTTATAGGTACGTGTATCTACGGTATTTCTGACATAATTGTGTAGGAGATTCGATGATAGTATAATACAGAACTATGTCATGCAAAATAATACCGTACACAAACATAAATCATAATATATTATACTATATAGTACCTATCTATACATTTTGTAATAAATGAATATTTCTTTATATTACAACATTCGAATTATTCCATTACTGGTTTGAAAATGAAACTGTTCCATAATATTCAAATATTTATTTTAGTAGTTAAATACTCCAGATACACTCTGTATAATATATAGCGTAGGTAGGTATATTAATGTTATATCGTATATACATAACCTACACTGTCAGTTGTCACATTAGTCATTACTCATTAGTTATTACCTACTCATTACTCTCCCAAAGCCATCCAATAATTTTATAATGATGTAGGTATACCGAACGTAATAATCCATACACGTCAATTGTAGAGTATACACATAATATCACATCAATTTATTAACTAGTCAATAATGTCAGATAATTATTGTCTATTAAAACGTATAATAGTATTTTTTTTATAACATATAATATAGGAAATATGGTCATTGTAACGGCATTCGGTAGACGATAATAATATAAAACACCAATCGTTGCCTGTTTCACGGCGACAATCGTGTAATGATTGTGCCTGCGTAAGTCATATAAAATTATACTATATTTTTTATTTATATACATAGGACATACCACGTACTACATGTCTACATATAGGTATAATACATTAATACTTATAAATTTACTGTTTGCTTACATATATATATATATTATATTGTCATTTTTTTTATTTGTATATTAAGATGTTCCTAGCCATGGATATCTACATCTATTGATATTAATTATAAAGGTACATTTTTAACAATTTGAATAAGATAATATAGGTAATAATAATAATAATAATAATAATAATAAAGAAAATATAATAATAATAATAATATAGTAATTAACAATATAAGTATAACAGATATAATAAATGACAAGTTGTAACTTATGTTGACGTTACGAGTAGCAACGCTGCTGTATAATGTGGAGCTCTTAAGCCAGAAGGTCATGCGGACGTCCATGTTTTACTCTGCATTGAGGCGGATGTACGTGGAGTTGATAGTGAAGTGAGCCAGGTGAGTTGAGCAGTGCGGTATGGAAGTTAATATTGTCATAAATTGTTATTATTTTATTACTTCAAATTTTATGCTGAGTAAGTAAGTATATTATACATTTTGTATATTGCATTACATGTATTTATATTTTATCAGGATAACGAAACAAACTAAACTGTAGGATAAAAGCAACGTTTTAAATAAATAAATGAAGACAAGATATTTTGTAAAATGAAAATAATCAGTAACCAGCATTCCTACTCATGTCTCATATATGCTATAAATTATAATAAATATCTAATAATAATATTAGGGTTTACACTCTTACCTACATAATATTAATACAACAGTCCACGCTTTGGAACCGCTTGTTGTTCGGCGTTTCGGTATTCAAAATCTACACAGTGAGGCTAATACCTACATACATATATATGCGTAGCATTCTCTTAAGAAGTATAATATAAGCCATATATAGCACATGATAGATAATATAGCCATTCAGGTAGTCCATAGTCGTGCGCATATGTTACGCAGAGTATGCACTATGCATTGCATTGTCTGTGGCTTTATGTGACGGGCCCACGTTTATCATACCAAAGAATTTTTAATAATATCTTCTATGATATAAAAAAATGTATTTTAGTTCTCCAGTGACCCGTGAGTCCCACCCACATGGTGATCCGCTTGAAAATCTAAAATATAGACCACGTATATTAAATCTTGTTATCACAGTTTACAAGTTTATAACACATAGATTCTTCTATATAGAATAATTATTATTGTTTTTATGGTTTGTATTTTTGTAATCAAAGACCATATTAATATAATGAACAATTGAGTGTGAAATTAAGATGATTAAAAATATGTCTGACACAACTTTTAATAAAGGACCATCAACTAAAAAAATTGCACCCTGGTTGAATTGGTTATCAGAAAATGGCCGGAAAACAACATTTTTCAACTTCAATAAGGCTTCCACACAATTCGCAACTACACCTGTGACAAACTTCTCGTATGGGCGAGCTTTTTCCAAATAGTCTATTGTCAGTCAAAAGTCTAAACTAAGAAACACTGTGTTACAAGAATGTCTTGATACACTTACCTAATATTTATTGAACAAAAAATGACATCAGAAATCAATATTGAAGAAGTATAATAGATAAATTCAAAACGTTTGAGCCTATGAAAATAAGACTTGAATATTATATGTTAAATACTCTCAATAAAATAACAACATTATAAATAAGTTTGTAGAAATTCTTCAAAAATATTCAATACCTATAGGTACCTAGTGTATACTTAAACTTTAAGAAATTATATCTACGTTATCTTTTAATAAATATAATTTAAACTACCTATACAAACTTATTACTAGAGTTCGTTGTTTAATCTTCTACTGTAAAACTAATTATGTGTGATTTTAGATTATGGGGGAAGCTAAGAAGCTAAGTAGTAGGTATATTTGCAATAACTTATAGATTGTAAATTGAGTTATAATATGTATGGCAAAAGAAAATATTTAATGGCTCAGAATCGTTTTTAGAGTAAACTATATTCACTTCCCGCCCTTTCCACACAATATGGCTTCAGCGTTAAATAGTATAGGTAATAGAACTGATTTGACTGATTATAGTACATAGTACAAACAATGGTAATAACAAATAAATAATTTACTAATTAATAATACATGATACATCTCTCATGCTCACGCTTTGTGTGGTACATGTAGAATGTAGATAGGCAACTAAATATACATAAAAGCTCATATAAAAAAAATCAGTCAAGGGGGATATTTTGTAACTTCCATACGATTGAAAATCATATCCGTTGAAATTATTTACCCAATCGTGGAATAATATGCGAGTTATATCGTAATATTGCGCTGTGTTATTTCAAATGTTGGCAATTTAATGAAATTCAAAACAACTTGATATATGAAGAAATCTTGTATTAAAATTTAATATTTACGCTTATGACTTTAAGAGTGATGACCGCAAAACAAATTTGTATAAACATTTATTGAAAATTAAATTAAAAGTAGTATCACGTATAAAATAATGTCTGTATGTTCGCAACTCATTGTACCGGTTTACGTTTACTCGATCGCCTAATATTCTATGGGTTACCAATTACCATACGTCCCGTTATCCTAATAAAGTGTTACAGAACGGCGATTCATCAGTAGTTAATTTTAAAATTTTAATTGCAATTTACAGCATTTGCTGTAATTGTTTTACAATGCAATTGAAATATGAATATTAGTGTATAACAATACAATAAGCAATTTATATTTTGTACATAGTAAAAATGAATCCAGATTATACAGACTACTAACCAGAATACAAGTTATGTTATATCTTACACTAACTACAAATAGTTATAACTATTAACTAATAGTAGGTACATATGTTATTAGTAACTATATAGTAGTATAAAGTAAGAGCAAATACTTACCTATAATGTATTGTCTATTGCCTATATAAATGTATCTATAAAACTTACTTTTTTATCTTGTGCTTTGTTTTTATGCTGATTGGGTCAAAGAATTTGGTAATTTATTTTTTAAATTCCATTTATTAGACTTATTAGACATATTATTATTTTCTAATATTGTTGGACTTCGGACATCGGAAAACTGAATAGTCATAACTCGCTATAATAAAATAATACCACAATATTACATAGGTATCAAGATTATTAAAATTTGATAATCTGATGTCAATATTAGTAAAATTAAAAACCCAAGTGTATAATACTACAATAATAATTATAGGTACTATTATAAATCATAATAATTTATTTATATACAGTATCCACCAATATATTATTATTATAAGTTGATCGAAAATCGAACATACCCATAATAATGTACCACAGTTAACAAAATTAATAATAATAATTAATAATTAATATCATTAGTGACCGAAATAAATGTATTAATAATAGACACGCAGTATTACCGTTCTTTCGTGTCTGTACCCTACAGTAATAAAGTCTAACAGACGACGGTTTTTTAAAATAAGTATTTAATATTTACTATATTGGGCATAATCGCGTACATAAATTATAAATTAACAGAGAAGGAATTTTTATATTTTATTTTTTATTTGTAAAATTCAAATTTTTAAAATTCTCTCCGGGTGTGCCTGGTGGCATCGGCCAATTTGTCTCGCAATTGAATTCTATTAATTTATATTGTCATTTTGTCTTTTATTAAACATTTATAGGTAGTAAGAAAACAAAATTGTTTTGATAAATTATCAAATAACCAAGTTGATTACTTGATTGACTGATTTAGATTTAAACATTATTTTCCCGTCTTGGTGTCCGGTGACGACAATAATTATTGACGTAATTAATGAATGTAATAATGTAATTAAATGTGTCATTGTTTTTTTGTTCCCTCACGACAATTTTTATTATCACTTATTGCTAATTAATAATTTTGTCGGTTATACATTCCAAGTTGTAATATTGATTTAGGTTGACCCCTTAAACGTAGGTATGTTGCAGAGCGTTGAGTGCTGACCAGCCTGAGTGCCTGAAAATTATGTGTGGTATTGACATTTAAGAAAATAATATGATGTTAAAACTAGAAGAGGGGTAAGATTTTTCCCATAAAAAATATAAAAAAAAATGTTTGCGCCGGCTTATGTAAAATAAAATATGGCAACCCTAACAACTTTAGTAATATAATAATCATTAAGGTCTTAAAATTTCATACATTTTATTTTTTTGAAGTATTTCAGTTAGGTATGTGAAAAATAAAAAAGGTGGGTAAGTGGATGTCGCTCTGCTGTACAGTAGGTTAGAAGTGGGTCACTGTATAATGGACAGTATTAAATTTGAATTCAATGATATAATATATCACTGTATAAGAAAAACGATTCTGAGCGGAGACGGTATATCAGTCTATGTATTAGACATATATATACTTATCTATAGTATTAAAAAAGGCGGGTAAGTCGTGGATGTCGCTCTGCTGTACAGTAGGTTACAAGTGGGTTACTGTAATGGATGGAATTAAATTTGAATCCAATGATATTATATCATTGTATACGAAAAACGATTCTGAACGGAGATGATTTGTCAGTCTAGGATATATTATTTTTAAAGAAAAACTTATGGAGAACCTTGTACCAAATTTTAAAAACTTAGTTATAAAAGAAAAAATTTTTACGATTTTTCAACCACTAAATTACTTGCAAATTTTCGCAATTTTGACATATTTCGTATAAATTTGAACTTTAAATGCTTATAAATAAAAATTGTGACAATGTATTCCTTTTATTTTGCAACTGCTATTGTAAAAATATGTTAGGAGCCTTGTATTAAATTTCCAAATCTTAGAATTAAAAAGAAAAACTTTTATGAATTTCTGTCTAAGATAATTTGAACATTGCCGTAATTTTTACGTATTTAGTCAAAATTTGAACTTTAAATGCTTATAAAAAAAAAATCGTGACTATATATTTCTTTTATTTTTCAATTGCTATTGTAAAAATATATTATGAGCCTTGTATTAAATTTTGAAATCTTAGATATAAAAGGAAAATTTTTTATGAATTTCTAGCATAAAATAATTTACGAATTTTCGTGATTTTTACATAATATGTTGTCAAAATTTGAACTTTAAATGCTTATAAATAAAAATTGTGACAATGTATTCCTTTTATTTTGCAACTGCTATTGTAAAAATATGTTAGGAGCCTTGTATTAAATTTCCAAATCTTAGAATTAAAAAGAAAAACTTTTATGAATTTCTGTTTAAGATTATTTGAACATTGCCGTAATTTTTACGTATTTAGTCAAAATTTGAACTTTAAATGCTTATAAAAAAAAATTGTGCCTATGTATTTTTATAATTTTTGAATGGGAGTTAGAACAACATATGTGGACCCTTCTATTAAATTTTCAAGTATTTTGTCCCAGCTAATTTTTTTTTATCAACATTTATAAAAAAAAAATCAAAAAAAATCGATTATTTCAATTGCCTATAAATAGATTAAAAATTAGTGAAATATTTTGAAAATAAAACTATATAAAGAAAATGTCAATTTAAACAACTGGTAAAATTTTCAAGTGTCTACGACTCATACTTTTTGAATAATAACAAATATCAAAAATCGTTTGAGGCTAAACCGTTATTTAATGCGGTTTTGTAAAAATTTAAATTTCAAACACTCCTAAAAATTTTTTGTCTTAGTCCGGTTGAGTTTTTTTTACAGATATTTAAAGAAAAACTTATGGAGAACCTTGTACCAAATTTTAAAAGCTTAGTTATAAAAGAAAAAAATTTTACGATTTTTCAACCACAAAATTACTTGCAAATTTTCGCAATTTTGACATATTTCGTATAAATTTAAACTTTAAGCACTTATAAAAAAAAATTGTGACTAACGATTTTGGATTTTTTTTTATCACTGTGAGAACAACTTATAAGAAACCTTGTATTAAATTTTCAAAGTTTTCTATCCAACCAAAAATTTGTTATCGTTATTTTAAAAAAAAATACTTAGAAAAATTGAAAATTTCATTTGTCTATAAATAGCTCAAAAAAAGTCGAAACACTTTGAAAATTTAACCCTGTATAGACAACGCTAATATAAACATCTGTTGCAAATTTCAAGTGCTTACAATAATTATTTTTTGAGTTACAGTAAAATTAAGTTTTCGTTTTTGTCAAAAATTGGTTTTGCGTAAAAATTCGCGTTTTTCCGTTATTTTTTTAAGGTTTTTCCTGCCGCTTTTGAAAAGTATTGGGAAATTTTCACTTTTGACCCCCCAAAGTACCAACTAGATTCACTTTCCTTTCAGAAAAGGTACAACTTTTGAAAATCGAAGCATTTTTACTGCTCCAAAAGTTGTCGTCAGACACAAAAAAAAAAAAAAAAAACACACATCATTGTAAAATCAATACATTCATCACTTCGTTCAGAATCTAAAAATGGAAACTGAAAACGTCCGTAAACAGCTCAAAATAAATCAAAATATTTATAAATATTATGGTGTATAGAAAATACTTATATAAAATTGCAGTCAAAATTTTATGAACATACGGTCAATGACCATATGTCATTTGTTACAGAGTTGCATCAAAAACGATAATCAATTTTCTTGAAAACAGATTTTGCGTAAAAATTCCCGTTTTTCCTTAATTTTTCTTTTGTTTTTCACGTCACTTTTGAAAACTACTGGGAAAAACTAGATTCACTTTCCCATCAGAAAAGATACTGTTGAAGAAAATCCAAGCACTTCTACTGTCCTAAAAGGTGATGACAGACACACAAAAAATTTAAAAATTTTAAAAACACACATCATTGTTAAACCATTACATTCATCGTTCCACTCAGAATCTAAAAATCATTTAGAGTTAGTAAACTTACATTTAAAACAATTATTAAGAAGAGGTTCGTTAACTACATTTTTTAATATGTAATCTTTCGATGTTAATGGTAAACGCACATGTTCCATTAATTGGGGCAAAATTTGTTTTCTGGAAGCCAAATCATATTTTACCCACCGAATAACACTTTCAAATATCTACAACAATCAATATACTTAAATTAATTACACCTACTATATTAATGTAAGTAGGTTACTTAAATTATCCACCCATAAATCATAATGATCCATGGGTACTAAAATCTAACAATTATCAATTTTACATTGCATAATAATAATAATAATAATAATAATAATAATAATAATAATAATATTTATTTAGCAAACAAACAAAATAAAACAATATTTTCAAACAATTTATAGTAGGTTTGCAAGCTCATCCAATAAGCATAGATATGCTAGTAGACGGATGAGCTGGGTTCATGTTATGAGTATTATGGAAGTATACAAATAAAATAAAGAAAAGAAAGAAAAAAGTTAAACATTAAGAGTAGTTACTTAAAATTATCATTGAACTAAATAGTGGACATTTACAACCAAGATGTAATAGTGTTAATATGTTTCTTATACTTATTAAAATTTTCAAAATTGGTTAAATTAATATTATATTTACGAAGTATCAGAATTCCTTTAATCATTGGACTTTGTGTTCCAAAAATAGTATTATTTCGTGGAATAATTAAATTACAATTGTTTTTTATTCTAGTATTATAACAATGC
>NC_042493.1:54347940-54351710 GCF_005508785.2 Acyrthosiphon pisum
TAATTTTTGAATGGGAGTTAGAACAACATATGTGGACCCTTCTATTAAATTTTCAAGTATTTTGTCCCAGCTAATTTTTTTTTATCAACATTTATAAAAAAAAAATCAAAAAAAAATCGATTATTTCAATTGCCTATAAATAGATTAAAAATTAGTGAAATATTTTGAAAATAAAACTATATAAAGAAAATGTCAATTTAAACAACTGGTAAAATTTTCAAGTGTCTACGACTCATACTTTTTGAATAATAACAAATATCAAAAATCGTTTGAGGCTAAACCGTTATTTAATGCGGTTTTGTAAAAATTTAAATTTCAAACACTCCTAAAAATTTTTTGTCTTAGTCCGGTTGAGTTTTTTTTACAGATATTTAAAGAAAAACTTATGGAGAACCTTGTACCAAATTTTAAAAGCTTAGTTATAAAAGAAAAAAATTTTACGATTTTTCAACCACAAAATTACTTGCAAATTTTCGCAATTTTGACATATTTCGTATAAATTTAAACTTTAAGCACTTATAAAAAAAAATTGTGACTAACGATTTTGGATTTTTTTTTATCACTGTGAGAACAACTTATAAGAAACCTTGTATTAAATTTTCAAAGTTTTCTATCCAACCAAAAATTTTTTATCGTTATTTTAAAAAAAAATACTTAGAAAAATTGAAAATTTCATTTGTCTATAAATAGCTCAAAAAAAGTCGAAACACTTTGAAAATTTAACCCTGTATAGACAACGCTAATATAAACATCTGTTGCAAATTTCAAGTGCTTACAATAATTATTTTTTGAGTTACAGTAAAATTAAGTTTTCGTTTTTGTCAAAAATTGGTTTTGAGTAAAAATTCGCGTTTTTCCGTTATTTTTTTAAGGTTTTTCCTGCCGCTTTTGAAAAGTATTGGGAAATTTTCACTTTTGACCCCCCAAAGTACCAACTAGATTCACTTTCCTTTCAGAAAAGGTACAACTTTTGAAAATCGAAGCATTTTTACTGCTCCAAAAGTTGTCGTCAGACACAAAAAAAAAAAAAAAACACACATCATTGTAAAATCAATACATTCATCACTTCGTTCAGAATCTAAAAGAATACATTATTGAAAAACAAATATTATTTTCTTTACTCATAACCTAATAAGTTCATGAGGATCTCTGTCATATTTAACGTGGTTAGGTAGAGCTCAGCGCCCACCCGAATTAAAAATTTTTTTTCAGACATCTATGTATTTTATTATTATTATATATATTATATATATTATTATATGTATTTTATATTATTTTATTTTATTATTTTATTATTGCTTTAACCAGTTAAAACCGATGGTGCAAACCGTAGTTCTTATGGTATAGCCTTACGAAGTTCACCATTTACGGTGTTTTGCAATGCTAACAATTTTTTTTTTATTTTTTTTTTTGAACCCTAGGTAAATCAACGTTTTAAAAATAAAATAAAAATATAATTCTGACACTCACCTATGGTGGTTTTACATAACAAGTCAAGGGATGTTTTCGATTTTAATTGTCCAAACAAGCGCGGCAAGCGATGGATGAGTGACCTGCACGCTTCCACGCTGCGGGTAATTTCAAAAATTTTAACAAGCTATAACTTTAAAATAAATTTGGCCACCAAATTCAGACTTCCCCATCGTTTTCAGTATACTTGACTCAGCTATATGCTTATTGCATAGGTACAAAACAAATTGAAAAACCAAGGTTAGTTGTTCAGTAAAACAAAAAAGTCCCAATCGCGTGGTTAAGTATTGAGTTGTACGAATGCACGGTAAAACACCGAAAATCGTAAACTTTGTAAGGCTATATAACTTAAAGACTAATGATTTTCAGTAATTAATTTTTGCAACATCGTTCTTATTAAATCGTTGTAATTTTAAGGTTTGTTGCAGACAGCAGCTACTAATGGACGACGGAGCGAATGGTCCATTCGTAATCACATTCATTATCGTATTGTATCTCCTTTGTAACAAAGGCTTTGTTTAAGCATTGATTATAATTAGTATTTAGTAATTAATACAAGTGTTTATAATCGATGGTTTAAGCTAATTTCCATATTCAGTCACGCATTAACCGTGGTGGTGCTATAGCTATGGTTTGATCAAGTCGACCTTATTAGAACGCGCACCACGAGCTCTCAAGTCCAAACTGCCGTATCTGGGTTATCCAAATACCTTGATACATTAACTTTTATATTTTGTTTTGATTTGTATATTGTTTGAACGCGTTTTACCCTACCACAACGTATATACATGTATGAAGAATTTTTATAATAGCAAGAAGGCTCCCTCCAGGCTCCAGCATTATACCATTGCCTACTGGTGAAAGTAGAAGGGCTGGCTCAGGAAATCTTGGTGAGGCTCAAATATTGGATATCTGAGCCCATATCTGTGCACACTCCCCCACACCACAAAATGAGGTACGAAAAAGACTCAAATAGCTTTCTCGCTTTGGCCTTTGGTCACCCAACTTCAAACCCATGTAAATTACACATTCATCGATTCTTTAGAATCTAATAACAAACAAAAATGCAATAAAAAATTTAAATAATACCATCATTAAATACATATTTTGTACATATCGAATCATATTTCAAATATACTAATTTCTTAAAAATATAGATAATGCATAAAATTCCAACTTTTCAAGCACTTTTTTCATTGTAATAAATAGATAAATGCCAACTAGGGGTGAACTGTTTACATAATACTTAGTACTAACTTCTATATAACATCGGTAGCCTACCACGAAGTCCGAGTAAAAATGTTCGTGGTGAAAAAGTCCAGTACATAAAATTAGGTAAAAGGAAAAATACGATGTGATGCACAATCAAATGTTCCAATTAGTATTAATATAAGTTGTAACTTGTAACTAACTGTAATTTTTTTTAAATATATTATTTTTATAAGTCGATGGTTGATTAAACTGAGAAATCATAATATTAGAACAAGGATGAAAAATATAATTATTGAATTTTTTTTTTAAATATAGGTACCTAGGTATCATATTTTATATAAATTATTTTAAATATTGTTATAACATATAAACCGGATTTTTTTTACCCCAGACTCTTTAAGCTTAGGACTTATCTATTTTGGACTTTTTGTCTTTTTTTCCTAAGACTATTTTACTTCGGACTTGTTTACCACGATTCGTAACATCGTTTATTGAACAATAACAATTCAAATTACATCACAAATAATATAATTTATTCACAATAGTATAATAATTATATTAATAAATAATAATTATTGTATACAGTTTCCTCGCAGATACAATGTTTGATATTATTGACAGCCACCCTTGGTTGTTGAGTCACGTACTCACGTCCAGTAATTCACGAACCAGCTTGGCTAGCATGTTGCACAGAACAGAACAGAAACGGAGCTTCTAGCCATAGATTAATATTACTCTATGCTTCTAGCCACGGTAGATTATAGTCTACCGTGATTCTATAGCCTTATACACTTTCCATCCACACATGAGTACAATAGTACATGACTAATGCTAGGTTCACACGCATAAGCGTGCGCAGAATTTCTGGCAGGGTAGTCATATTCAGAAGTACATGACACGTTAAAACACACATATTACGTATATGTAATATTCATATTCACACCTAATTTTAAAAAAACTTATTTGGATGGGGTAACCTTATTTAACTACATTTACCATAGTAAAAAAGTATTTTATGTTTGACTATCAATTATCATAATAATAATATTGAATATTGAAGGCGGCCGGGGGAGTTTGCACAGTAGTCA
>NC_042493.1:54351760-54352621 GCF_005508785.2 Acyrthosiphon pisum
GACTACCCCGCGCGCACGCTTATGTTTACAACGTGCATGTTTACCCATGTAAATTGAGACACCACTGCGCAAGTGAAAATAAAAATTGGTACCTATATTCCAACATTACTGGCGAGCTGGCGGTAAGATGATGGCGCCACAACAAACATGCATGTGTAAACCCCCCCCCCATTGACTCGTGTTAAATGTTGTGTTTTTACATGACTAAGAAAAACAAATTTTATTACACGATATGGAGGATTTTGTACAAAATTTTAGAAGCTTCAGTTATCAACATTTTAAATTAATATAGTGATTTTTTTTGTTATCAGTTTGGTTCTGAAAATTGTTGAAAAATATCGAGTTAATTTTTTAATTCAAATATTTTGTAGTTTTTTTCATTGCCAGTATCTACAGCCACTCCAGAGCGATGTTTTTCAACCTTTAAAAGGTTGAAAAGTTATTTAAGATCAACACTGAATGAAGTAATGTATTTTAAGAAATATTTTTATAAAAGTTAGAACATAACTATATTAGATAATAGATTCTGAGCGGAACGATGAAGCTAGTGGTTTTACAATGGTGTTTATTTTTTTTTTCCTGTATACAAAATTTCTACCAGAAGGAGTGCTTTGATTTCAATATGTAGTACCCATCTTATCTTTTAGCAAATTGGATTAAGATGGTACATTTTTTGATTTTCTCAATAGTTATTTAATGTCACGGGAAAAATCACCGACAAATTACAAAAAACCACTAAAAATGGGATTTTAATTTCTAACGCTTTGTTTATCATCATAGACAATAAACAAAATAGAGAATATAAACAAAAAATATATTTCAATATTAATTCAACTTACGGGCTATAATAAATAATAACAA
>NC_042493.1:54352671-54353682 GCF_005508785.2 Acyrthosiphon pisum
GCTATTGTAACAATGTTATCAGGAGCCCTGTTATTAATTTTTACACTTTTTGGCCCAATAGATAAAACTTTATTGATATTTATAGAAAAAAAAAACTAAAAAAATTGAAAACTTACATTGTCCGTAAACAGCTCAAAAAGAGTCAAATTATTTTCAAAATTTTATCGTATATATAAAATGCTAATATAAACATGCAGTGAAATTTTCATGTTTCTACAGTCATTCGTTTTTTAATTACAACAAAATAACAAAATCGTTACGTAAGAAATCGAGTGAATACCAAATGTTGTAAAAATATGAATTTCAAACGCTCATAAAAATTTAATTTGAGTTTCTTATGGACATTTTTTTGTTTGATAAAGGTAGATTATCCTATAAGGAATCTTGTATTACATTTGAAAATCTTAGTTCTAAAAAGAAAAATGTTTACGAATTATAAACTTAAAATAATTAGGTAATTTTCGTGATTTTTCCATATTTTGTCAATTTTTGAACTGTAAATGATAATAAAAAAAAAACTGTGACTAAGGATTTTTAATATTTTTCAAATGTTATTATAACAATATAGTAGGAGCCTTGTATTAAATTTTCAAGTATTTTTACTCAACAAATAAAGTTTTATTGACATTCATAGAAAAAAAAACTAATTAAATTGGAAACTGAAATTGTCCGTAAACAGCTCAAAACAAATCAAAATATTATGAAAATTTTATCATGTATAGAAAATGGAAATATAAACAATCAGTGAAAATTTCATGTATCTACAGTCATTCGTTTTAAAGTTACATCAAAAACCAAAATCAATTTTCTCGAAATCAGATTTTGCGTAAAAATTCCCGTTTTTCCTTACTTTTTCTTTTGTTTTTCACGGGCGCTTTAAAAACTATTGGAAAAATTTTACTTTTGACTTTTATTACTAAGTAAATTAAATAAGCGGCACATCGAAAATCTAAAACAATATATAATATTAAAAAATTATATTGTCCTGTTCATTTATTATTCGGGCACTCA
>NC_042493.1:54353732-54372181 GCF_005508785.2 Acyrthosiphon pisum
TTTTTTGTAATTTTTAGTAATTATTACAAAATATATAGATATCACACTTTACTCTATATACCTATAGGTATAGATACTATATTGTATTTATATACTGTAGTGCAGGTTACTAATTTACTATACATTATTTATTTATTCGTATGGTATTTAGTATAATCTCTATAATAGCTAGGTACATAAAAGTACTTAAGTGGCAACGCTCTTTTTTTACTATTTATTTTATTTTTGTAAGTATCACTGTGTAGGAAATGTAATATGTTAATAATTGCTGACATCTCAATTGCAATTAGAATGAAATATTTAAAAAGAATTCAACGATTAATTATTACAACAATTATAGACGTCATCACATTTTTTACATTTTAGTGTAGGTATTACTATATCATTTAGTCTTTTTGCAATCCTGTTATTAAGCTATTTTCATATAATAAGCATCAAGTTAAAATTTGAAATTCTATTTAGAGGACTAAAATACAGCCGTACAGGCATAATTATTGTAGTCATTTACGAATAATATAACTGCCCCACTGTGTAGCCCGCTATATGGCAGTTATAGGAGCAAAATATTTCAATGTAGCAGGTACCTATCAGACCACTTTTTTTGGCTAAACTAATTAATTTATTAATTTAAATTATTTTTAACCCAGACAATTAAACACAAAAACAAATTTCGTTTCCTGCAGCAGGAGTTGCGAAATGACAGAACTATAACTACCTATTCAATTATTCATAAATTCACAATATATATTAATATGTATTTTGCTTACTTTTAACGAGAGGAGATTAAAATTTTTAAAAGATTCCATTTTCAACTAAACATTTTTCTTTCATTGAAATTTCCTGAAAATGGTCATATCAACTATCGTTGAAAATATGATTTTTAATGTATTTTCTTAACATGATTAATTTTTGAGATTGTTTAAGGTTGGTATGCAGTTAGTTAAATGTTTATTATTTAATTAAGAATTAAACGGCTGTGAATATCAACTAAAATTAAAATATATGTGTATAAATAGGTATCTACATATTAAATAAGACATGTATAATCAAGTATAAATAGTTCTGATTTATGGTCTTGTGTTAAGACTAGGAAAAATTTAATTTGTAATAACTATAATAACTAGGTCATAAAATGTCATTAGTGAAAAATTGTGGAATACTCAACAAAAAAAAATACAAAAAATAGAAAATCAGTAAATGTAAGAAAACTTTACACCACACGACATTTATACTGTAATAAAAATAAAATTTTTTTAATAATATATAAAAATACACGTTTATTATACACAGATAAATTAAACTGTATTTTGGATTTTCTGTACATATAAATATTATATAATATATTATATTTAATGGTAATATAAATATTATATAATATATTATATTTAATAGGATATTAAAATAATATTAAAATGGGCAAATGATAATCCAAGATGGAAATTGAAAGTACACGTTTTAAATATAGTTATGTAGGTTAAATATACTTTACCTAACTATAAAATATCAAGGTATTTATTTAATGAGCAATTAATATACGAAATTATAAAATTTTCATAATTTAAATTTATTTTTAAATGTTCGCACAACAAAAAAGGTTTATGACATTTTATATTACTATGTAGTTATACGAATATGAACAGCTAATATTTATTTTCTTCGGACTAGTATTATTTATTTGTCATGGGTATAATAATAAAATTACAAAAAAGCATAATCTCTATTAATTCACTCCAGTCTCCAATTAGTTCATTATTTAACAGGGCTTGTATTTGAAAATAAAATTCGGTTTTATGTCATTTACAATTAAAACGTTCTACAATTTTTGCATTTATCGCTGTTCAGAATTAAAACGTTATCCAAGGTTTGCGTTTATTGTTATACAGAATAGTTTTAATAACTATTAAATGTTTTAATAATACATATAATATTATAGCAGAAAGACTAGGAATAAGTAGCTAGCATATTCTATTATTTTACCCACCCAGAATCCACCCACCCAATAATTGTATAACCATTTTTTTCGGCGGCCCACAATAGTAAAATCTTGCATTCGTGCGGGTCAATAATCAAATACCTATTATACTAATGTAGAAAAGATGTGTTCTAAGTTAAACATAAGTGTATAGGCAGGTAAAAGTACGGAGGTAACTTCCTATATAGGTAGGTATTTCGTATTTATAATTAGTAAACAGTTCCAGTTACTTAGATATTATCATTTTATATAATCGATGACATTTTCAAAATATTTAGATTAAATTTATGCTATTATTTATGTCAAATGTTTGATAAAAAATGCCAATTTCGCGACATAAAAAGCTTGCAAAATTGAATACAAGATTTAACATCAGTTGTTATTATAGAATTTATAAATATTAAAAATACCTAGGCATACATTTTTTTTTATAATCGTTTGATTTTAACATTTTAAAAAATTTGTCTAAAATCATGAAATTACCACACATTATTTTGTAGTTAGAAATAAAAATTGTAAGTCGATATTGTCTCAAAACTTAATGACAATAATATATTAATATACCTAATAATATGATATATCGATATAACTACATGGCTACATTTATACTATTATTGTAATAAGTAATAACTAATAATTATAAGCACTAATTAATGATATATTAAATGCAATGTTTTCGGCAAAAAAATAATTCAACCAACCGTATACAAAATAATAAAATTTAAATCTAAACTTTAAATTTGTACTAAATGTTTATATATATATATATATATATATGATATAATTTATAAATTATTTTAACTCAATCAAAAATATTGAAATTTAATAGACGGTTCATCATAAGTATGGTAATATAATAATTAATAAATTGTAGCCATCAATAAATTGGTCTGGAAATTGGAATAAATGTAGGTATAAATTCAATTTTAAAAAAACTGTCTATATTAATATTAAACTCACAAGTTGGTGTACGCAATAAGAGTAATGGGTTATGGCTGAATATGTACCTATAAATGCATAGAACCTACACTTTTAGAAGCCATGTATAGTAGGTACCTATATTGTATATTTGATTATTCGTATTGTTCAATTGTTGTACAAACTAAAAACTACATAATAAAGCGAACGAGAAAAATTTAAATGCGTCACGGAATAATAATTTATGCAGATGTCTATCGTGACCCTCGTGACATTTAAAAAAATTATTCCAAATAGGAATAAATCCTAATCATTCCGAATATTTAAAGTGAATGTGATGCACCGATGCCTATACACCACGATTGTAAGTTGTTTAGTATTGTATATGCCTTCTGTCGGTAAATTTTGGTTATTTATTTATGTACTATAGTAGGTACAATGTACATACCATATTATTTAAATATTTTAAATATTAAATAAGTACCTACCTATCTGTCCTACCTATAGGTACCTACTGTGAAAGCGCAGCGTTGCAGCCTGCAGGTGACTTGGGATATTGTAACTATTATGTCCTATTTTATCGGATACCTACTGATATATTACGTAATTAGTAATTAAATATATTCACATTACGACGTACAACAGTGCAGTTTAATGAATAATAATATAATCACATATTGTACTCGAGGAATATTTAAGGGGGGGGGGGGGGGTGAGATAGATTTCATATAGAAAAACCGTGGGAGGGCTACAGTTTAAATAATTATAAAACCATTTTTGATTTTATCATATTTAATCATGAAACATTTTATAGAATCGTGTATCATAATTCATAGCCTATAAGTTTATAAATAATAAATATATGACAAAATAAACCTTTAAAATAGTTATTAGCGTATTTTATTAACTTATTGTACAATTTGACTAGTTGTACCTAAGACGTACTTAACTGCATGTTACCTACGTATTTACAAGATACATGTTATACCTACTAAAATATTATTGTACAGAATAGGTAGGTACCTACAATTTATACTTCGGAAATTTGTTAATGGTTACAAGTTTCAGTTACAGTAACTTAGTTACATTTAAAGTTACAAGTCACTTAATTAAGTTTTTTCTTTGAAAAAATAATGACAGTACGGGGCACTGCTAAATACTTGTATCAATTGAAATTTGAAGGTATGAGGTATATGAGCTCTTAACAAAATGTTTCGTGTATTTATGTAAGTTCTAAATTTAACATTTAAAAGTATTAAGGGTTGAAATTTACAAATAAATAGGTCACAAAATATTACAATGGTACATAGATGATATACTACCACTAATATACCTAACATGACCTCATTAAAAGTTACAACGAAATAATGGATATATTAATATAGTCCTTATTTAAATGTAACTTTATAATTATTTAGATACCTACGTTCTACACTCCAACACTCCTATATTTTATCTAGTTCTTTATTTATATTTTATTAAAGCTACATACAAATGATTACTATAATAATAAGTACTAATTAGGTAGGTTTTAATTGAAAATTAGGTAGGTACGTAACATTCATGCATTTAACTGATTACCGCCCAACAATAGGCGCAAATAATCGGTGACGGGATTGGGGGGGGGGGGGGGGATAGGTAAGCTCCCTAACTATTGTATAGCCATCAATCTCAAACACCATATTGTCTATTTGCGTCTATATGCTCAACCCTACATATAGGTAGTTTGGAATGTGTAAAATGCACACAAATATCGATTAAGTATTACTAACTGTGACAACTGACAGTTATGTTTATTATTTATACAAATTAGGTAACTACCTATACGCCTAGAATACAAAATAATTTGCTTTATCTATTAATATATTTATAGGTACTTATACAGCTCGTAATCTGCCACTGAACTTAGGAAAAATATATAAATAGGTATTAATATATTATTACATCATTTTCATATAATATCTAAAACAAGCAGTGGCGTAGACATGATTTCTGAAAGGGGGGAGGATAAAAAAAAAACGACATAGCTAAATTGGAGGGGAAATTTGGAAAATCCCCAACCCTCTCAAAACTTTTTACTAAGGTAATAAAATTCAATGGGGGGGGGGGGGGGGGATCTGGCCCAAATGCCCACCCCTGTCTACGCCACTGAAAACAAGGCGAAATAGATAATGTGGTTGATCCAGCGTCCAATATAAAAATACACTGTATTATAAAAATTATAAATTATAATATTAGTATTCGTTTATCGACCTATTGGCTGATTCACAATCGTATTTATGAATGTATGTATATTATATAGAATTTTTAAGGGGGGGGGGGGGTCTATACTTGTTAGAACATATAGACATTTTAAGCATGCACCTACTAAGAAAAAATTCTGGTCCCTATAATCTATGTAGATACAAATATATACAATACATTTTTCTTGACAGTATAAATCAAGGTTTAATAATTTGAGAAAATACATAATATATTTATATTAATATTTAATAGTAGCTAATCTTGCGCACTTTGTTGCCCGTAAAAAATTACAACTTTTAAAAATATTGTGATTGTTAAGCTCCTTTTGTAATTTGGGTGCAAGATGCAACTCAGCTTCCCTGGTAGGCAATGCGACTACATCGGACAATGTGTGACACTGTGACAGTATATCATGTGCAAAAATTTGATTTGATGCATGCTTGCACCTGATATACATGATTAACCAATGACAACCAAATAATAAATACTAATTTCTACTAATTATTTTTCCTATAACCCAACAATTTTCACCGTAAATCTCAAAATCCCTGTCTGAGCACCTCCCTGGGTTGGCCCTAGGAGAGTGAAAAATACTTTATGACCTATACCCATACCACCTAAATAGACAAAATAATATCATTAAAATCGGTCGAGTTGTTTCAGAGGGGTTTGAACATTAACACCGTAACACGAGATTTTTACATATTAGATTTTTAAGGCACTGAGAATAGTATTATAATATATTATAGTTATTGCTAAATAAATTTGTCACAGTATTATTTGAACTAATATGCAAAATAACACTTATATAGTTATATATTAATATATTTTTATATTTCCATTGTTAAAATGTATACATACACTCATCAAATCAAAAATGTGTATATTTAAAACTAATACATAGTATGGATTTGTTCATACTTATTTAAATATAATATTATTTTTAATTATATGTTATTATAAAACTACTAAATTAAGTAGGTACCTAATATCACAAAGTTACAAAAATTGATTTAAAATTAGACTATTATGACCATAGTATATTAAGGAATAAGAAGTATCATAAGATGCTCAATGATAAGACTGTGCATATTTTTTTAAGAAGCACCGTATAATTTATATAATATTATGCAACCAACAAATTTGGTTTCTTAATTCTGGTAAGGTATCTTCCAGTTCTCATTCCCACTGATTTAAGGTTTACTTGCTATTGAGTAAAATAGATTGTAGTCTAAAAGAAATCATAATATCTAAAACTTTATTAAATTTATATTTTTTTTATTGTTTAGTGTACCTACCAATTAATTTGAAAGATATATATTTGATGCATACGCAAAATGGTCACCAAGTTTATTACTGAAAGCATAGCAATTACAGTAAGTATAGAATATAATTTGTCTGTACAAACTAGAATAATCTAAATATATACAATAACCTTTTAATGGTCTTGCTTTATAAATGTTCTTATGCTAATCACAATGATATAACACATCATTAATTAGATTAAATTTATATTTCGTTTAGTGATTTTAAAAATCAAGAACTACTGATCAGAAATTGTATTATTTATATTTTATAATATGGGATAAAATGTAAATAATTAATTTTTTTGTTTATAAATAAAATAAAAATAATAAAAATAAAAACCAATATATTTTGTATAAAAACCTTTAAGGTAATATAATTAATACGCATAAAAATTATTAAATATAGTTTTAAAAATATGGATTAAAAATTTTGTTTTACACATAGAACATTAGCAACGAATAAGATGATTAACTAATTCACTTGACATTGATAACTGTTGACTGTGAATTACAAGCAATATAAATATATGTTTTGTACCATAAAATACATCGTGTTTTTTTTTATGTTTAATATACATAGTGTAAATTTCTGTAGACATTTCTTATATTATAATGAAATTATGTAATATATTTTGTTATATAATATTTTAACCTTGAATTTTACTAAATGTGTATTATATTTTTTTTATCAAAACAATAATTATTAAAATAATATAATTTTGTAGTTTATAGATCTGCCAATCCATAGGTTAATAATGACTTATAAGTTACAATCTAAAGTCACTACAATATTTGGTCAGAAATATATTCTAACTTAATAATTTATTAGGAATCTATAAATGCTTCTCTCTAATGGTAAACAAATATTAAAAATAAAATAAATGATTAATTCCTTGTTAATAACCAGCATTGTTGATGACAAACAGGCATTCATTTATTAAATCAATTATGATTTAAAAATGTAAGTTATAATGTGTTAGACATTCTAACTTTAAAATTTGCAATACTGATAAATATGGCTGATGTTGGTATATAAAATACAATTTACAAAAGTTAAATAAAAGATTGTCTAAAATAACAATAATCAATATTATAGGACAATAAAAGGATTTAGTTTTTAATTTGATTTTGGTAAATAACATTTGTGAAAATAGTAAATACAATACTTAAAGACTATTGAAGCATTTACCAAAAAAAAAAAAACTTATATAATATATTTTACACATTCATTTTAAACGTTAGATATGCATACATTTATAATATGTGACATCAATATAAATGTACTTAATACAATTCGATTAACAATTTCTTATAATATATTTATCTTTAGTTGAGAAAGTTAATAATAATTATACAAATTAAATATAAGTTTTAAAACAATTAAGGTATATATAAACACACATATATATACATATGAGTGGGCAAATGTGAATTTGTGTATGATCCAATAGATATAAATTAAACTGATAACAAATAATACCTACTAATAAAGAATGTTACGAAACTTATTATAATAATTTAAGACAGAAAAAATAGCACATATAATAAAATTATATAGAATTAAAAGATTCCATCCAACAATATTTTGCTGAAAATAAAAAATAAAAAATAAACAAATAAACAAATATTGTCAATAAATAACTATTTACCTTAACATTGCATACAAGATTTATCTTTTTCCACATTTGGATTGGTTTCACATTGAAGGATTTTCTGTTGTACTCCAGAATCAGCAGCATTCAAGTCAAGTCTGTAATTTATAAAATAAGAATAAATAAATATTTTTATTAATTTCTTGTCTTTGTACACATTTTGTAACTAGGAAAATGGATTAAATTTCCACTTTAAAGGACGTTGAACCAAAGTGGAGTATTGAATACTATCAATACAACTCAAACGAAGTATGTATTAGTAGGGGATGCGCAGTGAAGACCAGTTTTGATTCCATTTTCTCGTAGAATAGAGTATAGTTGATACTTTGGGGTGGCCAAACAGGACAACACTCAGTACTTCTCAGTCAATATTTACTCATAACCACTTATCAACAAAATCAATTTTTATTTTTTTTTTTATTGTAATTTAAATGTGTTCACCAAGTATTCGTATTCAAATTTATAGACATGATTTAGTTTTAAATTTAATTGTTAAATATTATAGTCACCTACTCATTGAAAAGGTACACTTGATATCTACTATGGACCACAGTGAGTTTCCCGGTTTTTCTCTAATATTATTTTTCATAGTCAACTTTCAAATGTTTTTAACATTTACTAAATAATATCATTGATTATGAATACTATAAATTGTTCACAGCAGTACAAAATACAGTCAGTTCTGGATAATAACACCAGAGTCACTAATAAATTTAGCGTAGCATATTTTGTACCGCAGTAAGTGATCTATAGTATTCATAATCAATGATAATACATACCCAAGAATATTAATAAATTATCTTTTTAACACGTTGACCTCTGCACTTATATTTCTAGTCTGGTGTGTATAGCCACGTATCTGCTGATAACACGCGAGACAATAAAAGTAAATGAAAAAAAGCGGGAAACAGAAATCAACTGCAAAGAATTTGCTTATTGTATGGCCGTGATAAATAATATAGCGGTGCCTTGATAGCCGAATTATTTTTAATCAAATTTTTAATATGCACTAGTGACGATCACGGGTCGGCGGCGGCCTGACGGGCCCCAATACCAACGCCGACCCGTGATTGGCAGCGGCGGTGAACGTGTTAATTTAACTTGTGTACATTATAATTATTTCATAATATTTAAATTGTTTTAATAACTGTTAGCAACTGTTAAATATTAAAGTACAAAACATGATAAATTTGTACCAGTTTTTATCAATCAACTTAATTCATTTTTTTAAATGTTCTCTATTTATTTTATGTTAAATAAAGAGAGAGATATAGTTATACAACATACTTTCAGAATAGTATTAATATCTCCTAAATATCATATATTAATAATTTTTTTTTTCATGAGGAAATGAATTATTAAGTATTAAAAATTATTTATCATTCACTAGTAAGTATTACATTATAATAGTATTATATTTAAATTGTCTTGTATAACATACCTTCCATCTTGAATGCATTCATAAATTATCTGAGCAGTTTTAAGGAAAGCATCTTCTACATACTCTCCGCTAAACATTAAATAACAATATATTAACCATTAAACAAAAAATAATAAAAAATATTTGTATTATATAAAATATATCATTACGTTTTGGCACTTGCTTCCAAAAACATTAATCCATTTTCATCAGCAAATTGCTTGGCTTCTTCATAGGACACATCTCGATTACTTTCCATATCCAATTTGTTCCCAATCAAATAAATCACCTTTACAATAAAACACAATATTACTCTATGTCACATATTTTATTAGTAAAATTAAATGAAAGAATAATTAATAGTTGATAACAATAAATGTGTTAGTATCATTAATTTTTAATAATGACAATTATTATATAAACAATGTATTTATAAACATATAAAAAATGTAACTAGTTCAGACTATTTTAGGATTTTATAATAAAGTAACAGATTTTTTTTATTTCTAATTTAAATAAAATTAAGCACTATTTTTATAATATAATTGATATAGAATATAGTTAGTAAAACAATAATTTGTAAGTAGGTATAAAATGTTAAATTTAATTAATTTTATAATAGATTAATAAGTATAAAGTACTGCATTTATGAAATTGAATATACTCTATTCCAAATAAGTTGTGGTTTGCGCATGTACAGTCTTGTTGACTGCCATTAGTTCACTGCAGATTGTACAGTTTTTCTAAACTTATTAGGAATTGAGAAAAGTCAAATATATAATAATGATTTAACATCAAAGAAGTTTTGTTATTTTGTTATAATTAAAAAATGTTAATTGTAGTAATTTAAAACATTGTACTATTATTTAAATTAGAAACTATTTACTAAACACAATGACATTTTCAAAATATTTATACTTATTTTAAGCTAATAATTGCATTTCAAATTGTTTGGTAAAAATGTTTTTTTTTTTAAAGTCAGAAACCTGAAAATTGAATACAAGATTCCTCATAATTGCTATAATCAACATTTAAAAATATCAAAAATTAATATGCATAATTTTTTTTTAAATTTAATTCACTACTTGTTTAAACTTTAAACGAAAAATAAATTACATATTGTAATATCAATAAGCCTGAAATAGATGAGGAAGACCTTACAGTAGATAATAACGTATTTGAGAAAGCACAAAGCTTCAAATACCTAGGTGTAATTATCACTGGTAACAATGACTGGACACCGAAATAACTAGTCGCTTGCTCAAAGCGGAAAGGACTTTCTTCTAACTAATAAAATATTTCAAATTGAAACTATTCTCTAGAGGAACAAAAGTATGACTGCACATAAGTATTGTACGACCAAATAACCTATGGATGCGAAGTATGGCCGACGACAGTACAAATCGAACTAAAACTCAGAAGTTTTGAGAATAGAGTTTTAAGAACAATATGTGGACCGTTTTTTGATACCGAAATAAATAGGTGGCGTAAAAGAAAAAACAAAGAAATAAAGGAAATCAATAAGTAATGTAAAGGGACAGAGAATACAATAGTTTGGACACGCAATGAGACGAGAGGAAACAAATGACGTCAGAGCAGCAATTGAATACAAGGCAACAGGCAGAAGACCCAGAGGCAGACCGAAGAAACGATGGATAGATGGAGTGCAACAAGATCTAGAGAGGTTAGAAGTAACAGAGTGGGAGGAAAGAATACAGGATCGTGATTAATGGAGAGCAGAGACGGTGGCAGCCAAAACTCTTACAGAGTTGTGAAGGTTGTGCTTTTACAGAAAAAAAAAATACATATCAATAAGCTATAAATTGTCCCAAAAATAATGGCTGACATACATACATTTTTGCTTTGTTTTTTGTATTTAATGATTTATAATTGTATCAAAATTTGACACACCGACTACAGTGCCCTAATTACTGATGAAGTGCACTCAAAATCTACTATACAACCTAGCAACTTCTACAGTTTTCTTATTTATACCTCATCAGACCAAGTAAAATTAAGGTAGACGATTAATTTACAATTTTTAGCCTATTTATATTTTGTCATAATATTGGACAGTATTATTTTTTGTTATTTATTTATTCCAATTAAAATTCAAATTAGTGTTGATCATTTCAAATTTATAAAAAAAATCTATCGATAAGTTGATAATTTATTTCTTATACCACTGGTTTTCAGATAAAATTGAAATAAATCCAAGTTTACTAAGATCCAATTTTATTTTACTCTAGCTGTCCCGTCTGGCATAGTCCGCGCTAAAGATTTGTTTTTCTTTTTTATAAATATATTTGGAAAAACTGTACATACCATATTTCTACTAAATGTAATAGTAATGTAATTTACTAATATGTAACCATTGGTATCCCTATGTATAAGCAAAAAAAATATTCTATTTTCATGAGCTCAAATAAAATTCATGTGTGAGCAACCTTTTAACTACCTAGATATAGGAATTTAAATGATAAACTATAAACACCATCTAAGCCTCAAGAAATCTATTGATATAACTTTTATTGAAAACGGATTAGTAGTTTTAGAGTCTACTAACTTCAACTAAAGTAACGCGGGTTAAAAATATAGTGACCAAATATCATAATTATAAGTTAAAATTATTATACACGGTTAATTACCTTTATTAATATAGAAAAAAATACTAATTTCTACTAATTTGCTACTATTACTATATTATAATAATATGTAACCAATGACAACCATATATATACAAAATTCAAAATTTAAAAAGGCCTTTCAGTTTTTTTTCAAATTTTCCATTTTTTTTCAAATTTTTTTAATTTTTTCTTTCCGTGAAAACCTCATTTGGAATATTACAAACATTTTTTTAGAAAATGAGTCAAATCGGTACAACCATTCTCAATTGATGTGGTTACCAACAAACAGCTTTTCATTTTTATTATAATATAGATAATATTACTGTATATCTATACATATTAATAAATTATTAAATAGCATTACTATTATTTATATAGTATGCATTGTATGCATACGAGACGTGGGCGACCACTAAAATGGATAAAAATGAATTGGGTGTTTTTGAAAGGAAACTTTTTTTTTAAACCATAAAAGCACGAGGAAGAAAATTTTTAAGTAGGGCTAACGAAGAATTGAGAAGTTTTTATGGAGAGGCTAGTATAATAGAAATCATGAAAAGAAGCACAATAAGATGGGAAATCTGAGGGAATACTGGGGAAAATAACAAGGTGGAGACCAACTCAAAACAACCCTGACAACATAGGTCGAATAGAATAAAGAAGGATTTCAGGATGTGGGGATAGAGAATGCAAAAGAAATTGACAATGGACAGGGAGAAACGGAGGTATATTGATTATGTGGCGACAGGACTAAGATGTAAACATAATATAATAAACAAATTCTTATCATTGTTCTCAATTCATCAGTATCCTACAATTAGTTAATTAAATTAATATATGAAACTGATCAATTAATTATATTGATTTAAGTCACAATACTCTTTGAGACAATATTAGATACCTAGTTCTTAAACTAATTATGTCCTAGATATTTCATGACAAATATTCATGCCCTATGTTTAACAAATTAAGAAAAAAAAAGAATTGTATACCTAATATAAACACAACTAAGCTTAGTATGTTAGGCTAAGATGTCTAAGGTATTTGGAGTTTAAACATAACAATACTCTCAAATAACTATTGAATAGTCAATAAATTCAAATGGATCACTTTTGATATATATGAATTATTGTATTTAAACTGAACGTTTCTGTTGTTATCATTATAAGCTGAGGTGTAAGCACAGAAAAACCTACAAAAATGTTCAAACTTGTTATTGATTTATTTCTTTTAACATAAATCTATTATCACCAAATAAAAGTGTTAATTTTAAAAGCCATTTAATGAAAACTATTTTCAATTTTACCTGATAGGTAGTATTAAATTTAATACCCTTATTAACTGCGGTGGTTTTTAAATTCCTACCTTCAAAATTTCCTGAAATAGTGTCAACGAGTTATTTTATACTTAAATAATTATGATAAAAGAAAAAAACAGCAATTATATATTACTGGGCACGTATAAATATAAAAAATAGAGTAGGTACTGTTATGCTCTAATAATAAAGTTCTATTAATAGTTATTTGGTACAAATATCTTGGTAGTTAAAAACTATATTTAATTGTTAAAACTTACAGTTCCCGGATTCGTAAGATTGCGAGTATCAGATAACCAACTACTCAAATGATTATAAGAAGAACGTCTGGTTATGTCATACACCATCAATGCTCCAGCTGCTCCACGATAGTACGATCTAAACATTAATGACATTATTATCACACTACAAAGGCATATATTTAGTAAAAAAGTCTGAACCTTGTTACTGCTCTGAAACGTTCCTGTCCAGCTGTATCCCAGATTTGAAGTTTAATTTTCTTCCCAGATACTTCAATGATTCTTGTTCCAAATTCTACACCAATGGTGTGCGGGCAATCAGCAGTGACTGGATATAGATGTAAAAAATTTTAAAAAAATGAGTTCCTAGGTACCTACCTCAACAAATGTTTAGGAGTGGGTATTTCACTTTTGCTATGAAATTGACACTTACACTTTTGCTCGGTGAATTGGTGCAGCAAACATGATTTACCGACACCCATGTCTCCAACTATGATGTACTTGAATATATACGAATACTGTGAAGAAGACATCTTGGACTCAGACGCTTTGGAACTCTGCAACAGATCAACAAACCAATCAAACATACTAACGATGGAGGGAAGTGGTGACGAAGTGTACACGAAAAACGAGGGACTTTTGGGCATCACGTCGATGGTTTAGTAAGGGGGGGGGGGGGTGAATGGTGGCGACGTTTCGATAGACACTTACATTTACGGTAAGCGAACAGCGATGAGTTTTCTGTGCGTCAGGATGGATACACCACGAAGGGATAGTCACCAAGAGGTGGTGGTGTAGGGCGAGCAGGTGAGTGAGTTTTCAAGCTAGATAGGGAACGGAGTTATCGAGCTAATTAGGGAACGAGTTCTCGAACTGGTAGAGAGTAGACAAAAACGGCGGAGCGGATATTTGGTTAAATAATGTGTAACAAGTCGATCGGGCGGCGGAGGCGGATAAAATATGCTAGCCACCGTTTGTTCTTGGACGTAGATATCGGAAGAAATACGTACTACGCGGCCGTTTGGGTGAAACAATGTATCTCACTGTGTCATTTAAATTGAAAAATATTATTGTTTCATACGAAGCGCGCGGGCGCGCAAACGAGAACACAAACACACACACACACACACACACACACACACACACACACACACACACACACGCACACACAAACACGAGAAACAAAGATAAAAAACGAACAATTATTAAGTTGAAAGACGGCGGCAATTGATCTATACGGTGGATTATTTCCGTGTCGGCAGCGGTGGAAAATAATAATTAATAATATTGTTAAGACGTTAATGACTATGATTGTTGTTATCGTATGGCCCGCAACAGATCGTAAATAAATTATTAGTCTATAATAGACGTAGGTAGGCAGCTAAAATTGTAGATAGTACCTACGGTATCCGTACTTTTATAATATTATATCGATTGCTGTTGTAGTTGTCGTTGAATTCTCGGTCACGCACTACTATTTTACCTATCCTATCAGACGCCTCGGTTAGCTGATATTTAATAATTTGATGTTTATATCTTATGAAAACAATACGTACGGCTGAAACGACGCAGCAGCACTGCAGCAGTTGCGAATATCGGAAACGGGAATACTTGATAAGGACGGCGGCGTAAGTACGTCGTACGATCTGGATGGCGAGCGCGGCGAATGATCGACTGATGACGCGACGGCGGCCCCCCGGCTATCCCTCCATCATCATGACCCCGCCCGTAACTGTACTCGTAGGTCGTGATCGCAGCCGCGGCGTCGGTCGTTCGTTATCGTATCCGCTCGTTGCTCGTAATTATATTATTGATATTATTATTATTGTTATTATTATGACTATTACATTATTATTGATTTTTATTGTGTTGTTTGTGCGATGGATACAATTATTAAATACCATAACAAATTGTACGCCTGCAGTATACAGGAATGCTACGATTGTTCCCAGTCGTGGTCACTGGACACTGGTCAGTGATAAGTGATTACTGATTACCAAAATATTTGGTCACCGGACTAGCGCTGGCACACCAAGAGGCCTGCGACTACAACAGACACCATGACTCACGAGTACGGAGTGCCCATGACATGATACACATAAACATAATTTACCCGATTAGAAAATGGCATAGTCATTCGGCCGAGTTTGTATAAAGCTCTCCTCTGCTAGTGGTTCTGACTTTTGAGACGGATACTTTGTTGTGGCCCCCCGCCCCGTCCCTTAAAAAATTATAGTCCTTTTCCTGTTGGTACACTTTTTCATAATAATTATAATATTATCAAAAAATACATAACCGTATGTCCATATTATAGAATTCATTAAAAATTTAAAAAAAATTATGTTTCATAGTTTTGCTTAAAGTACTAAAGTAGCCAGTAGGTATGTTAAGTATTATATAACACTGCGATTAATGAAATTGCTATACAATTTGATAGTAAATACATACCTTAGTATCGAAAATCTGACTTCGGCTAATTTAAATATAAAAAGAAATAAAAGTTTCAAAATGATATACTATAGGTAATATGATAGTACCTATATTATAATACACAGATAATCGAATAACAACTTTGTAAGTACTTACAACAAAATATTACATTTGATAGAAATGTACAGTTTTATAATTGTGAAATTTGTTACACAACTTTATAGTTAATAAAATATTTTAATTACCTATTGGCTACTGCTCAACATTACTGCTGTTTGCCTGTTTATAAAAAATTAATTGAGTCATTAAATTAAAATACTAAAATGTAAGTATCAAAAACCAAAAAAAAAATAAAATTTTTTTAAAACTATTTAGGCATTAGCAATAGGTATATAGACGCTATATATGAAATAAATATTAGATTTCAATTTCAATTTCAAATAATGACATACCTAATCAATAAAAAGTATTCGGAGTAATATTTAAATTTCAGTTTATACATATGTAGGTATTAAAAATAATTTGTAAAATAATATTATGAAAAAATTATTATTAATGATTTTTGAACTAAAATAAAGTACCTATGATCGTTTCATTGATATTTGTTCACGTGGCCCCATGGCACCCCGTAATCAGCGATTGCATTCTACGTGTTTTTTTTATGTCATCGGCATTTTGTATATTCGTGTTTTTTTTTAAGTGGACGTGATGCCCGCATATGTTGTCTCAGTCTTATAGCCGCACATTACGGTTTTATTTATCCTTGAATAGTGTTGGACGTAGTTCGAACAATGTACACTGATAAGTGATAGTGTGTGCAGTGTGGGGTTTAAAATGGACAAAGTACATACCTACACGGCTACACCGAAACAGTATAAAAACTGAGTAGTTTTATTTTCAGTCCATGTTCGAAGTTTAAAATAGGTAAAACAGAAGATGTGTGTTCAATTTGGATGTCTTAACTAAATCAAACGGAATATGTATAGAATATGTAAATAGAATTCGTTATTATTTATTAGGAGGTACATATAGCTACAAATAGAATAAAAAAATATAAAAAAACTCATAAAATAATTAAATAGTTAATAAAAAAGGTGTTTAATTAGCATACGTAGATATACTACGATAGTATACCAACGATTATTCTTCTATTATTCAATTAGGTACAATACAAATACGTAAATTACGTTACATACTTTGTAACAAGTAGCATCGTAATATTAAGGGGGGATGATGTTGATCCCCCTGAAGACCAGAACCTATTTTTAATGTCGACAATTATTATCAATTTACAATTACAATTTAAACTTTAAATATTCCAAAAAAAAATCGGTAAAATGGATTAACCATGTTCTGAGATATATAAAAGTAAATCCTGAAGATATTATAGATGTTGTATTCAAAAGACATAGGGAATTGGATATATAGCTAATAGCTAAATAATAGTTTTATATTTTTAACTAATTTATACAAAACTATAATATAATAGGTATGGCAGTATAATATTTTATAGATTCTGAGCTGAGTGATGATTGATTGATTAATTATGACTACCACACTACCTATACAATGATGTGTATTTTTTTTTATTACTTTTATATTTATCTAGCTGAAATAATTAGATAATTTAAATATTTTTATCTAGATTCCCTGCAACACTGTAATAATAGTAGTTTTGTTGGCAGACGCGAATTCATTTTGTAATAATATTATTTTATGAAATCAATTAAACAATATGCAGGTACCTAAATTTATAATAATTATTATAGTTGATGCAGCCATGGCCTTAGACGCCGAGGCTTTAATAAATAATAATAAAAAAAAATTATTATAATATTTACCATTGTGCCGAATGTCGGTAGCGACGCATCCGTCGCACGTCGCATTCAATGAACATAACTCTACCCGAACTTCGAGTGCGCTCTGTTCCGGTGTCGGAGATATGGCCGTGACAGTGCACCGTTAGTTTTACCTTGAGAGTTGAGACACGCGCTTGGGCGTTATAGAGTATTTACACCGTCGTGGATTATTTAATATTTATTCTATGACATTGTGTTTGTATTTTATAGGCAGCTCCAAGCGCTGACATTTAAAATTGGTCCTTTAATTACCTACATATAACCTATACAGACTGGACACAACAGAGTGTCATATATTGTATACGTCAAGTATATTTTATAAGACACCAACAAATAACATTGATAAAGTGCATTTTTTTCGGTCGTAAAACGCTTTAAATTTAGGCACATAAATCAAAAATTATCAATATATATCTGTTATCATCCAACAATCATAGGTAATTTTACTGTTTCAGTAATTTTGACG
>NC_042493.1:54372896-54373504 GCF_005508785.2 Acyrthosiphon pisum
CATTATACAGTGAACCCACTTGTAACGTACTGTACAGCAGAGCGACATCCCCTTACCCCACCTTTTTTTTCTATGAATGTCAATAAAACTTTATTTGTAGAGTAAAAATACCTTGAAAATTTTAATACATGGCTCCTCTATATTGTTACAATGAAAATTTGAAAAATATTAAAAATCCTTTGTCACAGTTTTTTTTTATTAGCATTTAAAGTTCAAAAATGACAAAATATGGAAAAATCACGAAAATTACCTAATTATGTTGAGTTTATAATTCGTAAAAATTTTTCTTTTTAGAACTAAGATTTTAAAATGTGATACAAGATTCCTTATAGGATAATCTACCTTTATCAAAAAAAAAATGTCTATAAGAAACTCAAATTAAATTTTTATGAGCATTTGAAATTCATATTTTTATAACATTTGATATTTGCTCGATCTCTCATGAGACGATTTTCTTATTTTGTTGTAATTAAAAAAAGAATGATTGTAGAAACTTGAAAATTTCAGTGAATGTTTATATTAGCATTTTATACATACGATAAAATTTTGAAAATAATTTGACTCTTTTTGAGCTGTTCCGTGACATTGTAAGTTTTCAATTTTTTTTT
>NC_042493.1:54376945-54400464 GCF_005508785.2 Acyrthosiphon pisum
ATTTTTTTTTATAAGCATTTAAAGATCGAATTTTGAAAAAATTTATCAAATTTAAGATTCAATAATTATTTTGTAGTTAAAAATTTATAAAATGATCAATTTTTGTATCTAAGAATTGAAAATTTAAGTTTATTTTTATAGTCATTTTAAGTACAAAATTAGACGAAATTACATATTAAAAACCTAGGATAACTATTTTAGTTATTTTGTTGTGATTGTATAATATTATTCGTGGGTACTTGAAACTTCTAAAGTATACTATTATATATCTATGATAGTACCACGGTTTTTTGTTGACGTATAATGCGTTATAAGTACCTGATAGATATTATGATATGATTAATTTGGAATTTATTATAGGTACCTATTATAGGTCAATTTTTTTTTAATACCATAGATAAGTATATAATATATGTTTAATACATAGACTGATATACCGTCTCCGCTCAGAATCGTTTTTCTTATACAGTGATATTATATCATTGAATTCAAATTTAATACCATCCATTATACAGTGACCCACTTCTAACCTACTGTACAGCAGAGCGACATCCACTTACCCACCTTTTTTTTTATTTTTATTTTTTTTTTTGTGTCTGTGTACACGATAAGTAGTCGAAATAATGCTACGATTTTCAACTTCAGTATCTTGTTCGATCAGAAAGTGAATATTATTGGTGCATTGGGGAGGTCAAAATTTAAATTTCCCAGTAGTTTTCAAAAGCGCCGGGAAAAACAAAAGAAAAATTAAGGAAAAACGGGAATTTTTACGCAAAATCTGTTTTCGAGAAAATCGATTTTGGTTTTGGGTGTAACTTTAAAACAAATGACCGTAGATACATGAAATTTTCAATAATTGTTTATATTTCCATTTTCTATACACGATAACATTTTCAAAATATTTTGATTTATTTTGAACTGTTTAGAGACATTTTCATTTTCCATTTTTTTTTAGTTTTTTTTCTAAAAATATCAATAAAATTTTATTTGTTGGATAAAAAAGCTTGAAAATTTAATACAAGGCTCCTAGCATATTGTTTCAAAGGCAGATGAAAAATATTAAAAATCGTTCGTCACAGTTTTTTTTTATAAGTATTTAAAGTTCAAAAAATGACAAAATATGGATAAATCACGAAAATTTGCAAATTATTTTGAGTTAGAAATTCATAAAAATTTTTCTTTTTAAATCTAAGATATGAAAATGTAATACAAGATTCCTTATAAGATTTTCTACATTTATCAAAAAAAAAATGTCTATAAGAAAGCCAAATTAAATTTGTATGAGCCTTTGAAATTCTTATTTTTACAACATTGGATATTCACTCGATTTCTCATGTGGCGATTTCCTTATTTTGTTGTAATTCAAAAACGAATAACTGTAAATACATGAAAATTTCATTAAATGTTTATATTAGCATTAAATATCAATAAAGTTTTATCTGTTGGGCCAAAAAGTGTAAAAATTTAATACAAGTCTCCTGATATATTGTTACAATAGCAATTGAAAAATATTAAAAATATATAGGCACAATTTTTTTTTATAAGCATTTAAACATCGAATTTTGAAAAAATTTATCAAAATCTCGAAAATTATCAATCATTGTAGTTAACAATTTATAAAATGTTCAACTTTTATTGGATTGAAAATTTAGGATTGAAAATTTAAGGATTGAAAATTTAAAACAAGATTCCACGTAAATATTTAATTCTGTTACCAAAAATTCTAAGAAATACATAAGCACAGTTCATTTTATAGTAATTTTAAGTTCAAATTTGGACGAAATTAGATATTAAAAAACCTGGAATTACTATTTTAGTTATTTTGTTGTGATTGTATAATATTATTTGTGGGTACTTGAAACTTCTAAAGTATACTATTATATATTATATATCTATGATAGCACTACGGTCTGTTGTTGATGTATAATGCGTTATCTAATGGATATTGTGATATGATTAATTTTAAAATTATTAATAATACTATAGATAAGTATACCTATAATATGTATGTCTAATATCTAGACTGACAAACCGCTCAGAATCGTTTTTCTTATACAGTGATATTATATCATTGAATTCAAATTTAATACTATCCATTATACAGTGACCCACTTGTAACCTACTGTACAGGAGAGCGACATCCACTTACCCACCTTTTTTTTATATTGTTCTTATTAATATTACAAATTTTTTCTAACATTTCGAACATCAATCTATTAGTTCGCCTCCAAGATGTATGCACGAAAAGAATTGTTTTCAAAAACACAAAAACTCATAACGAAAAAGTTGTCCAAAATCCAGGGAATTAAAATTTAATTTAAAATGTATTGAAAAAACACTTTTAATCAACTAAAAAAAAAAAAAAAAATTATATTATTAAATTATATTATGTATAGGTTCAGATTAGTTAAAACATAAGCATTAAACATTGCACCAATAGTTATTATATGGATTAAAGTAAGGTAATTTTAATCATTGTGAAATGTAACCTGTAATGTATTTTACTTTTCTCCAAATTTTTGGGAATAAGTAAGTAAGTCACTTAGAATGACATTCGGATTTTTTTTAATTGTTCTTACCTCTAACATCTATATATATAAAACAACGCGAACATGTAATTTTTATCTTTGTTATTGAAGCTATAGTATAGGTTTAAACTAAAAAAGAAATATATTTGGAGCAAATACGCTCTTACGGTACGATATTGACGTAAAATATCTGTTTGGTAGTTAAGAATTTATCACCAGAGTACCATTCGCTCGAAGACTGACTTTTATACAAGTCGTAATGGACATTTACATTTAAATTTTATTTAAGTTTATTAATTGTTATTCAAATGTCAATAATCTTCATGCCAACATAGTATATTTTATGTTGTATACTTGTGTTGTATAGATTCATAAAATAAACCAATGTTTTGGAATCATGTACCAATTATTATGTAAAAATTGTAATAATATTATATGGTATGTAGCCATTATAGTCATACACAAATTTATTGATTTAAATAAAATGTATATTTATTTTATTGTATGATATTTATACGTTCCTTATAAATAATATATATTATGTACAAAAATGGAATTAGTAATACCTACATGGCTACATTCAATAGGTAGGTATAAGTTACGAACGAGTTTAAACTGTTAATAAAAGCTAAAATAAACTACTATATACTAACCCAGGTACACCCAAATACCCAAATAAAAAATCATAAATATAATTAAATGCTTATGTATATTATTTACTAACAAAAAAAATTAAATATTAAGCACAATGTAGAGAAGATATATCTACAATAGAGAATATTCAAGATTTTCAAGGAAGAAATTTGAGTTCAAGAGCATTCAAAAGTTGAATGCTCAACATGTGCAATATACAAGCGATACGTATCGGACTCAAACTTCGATATGAGTCGGTACGTAACTATTCCTGTCGGTACGTAATTATTCCATATCGAATATAACATATTATTATTCTCAGTTAAAATAATAATATATACCTACCTAATATATTAGTTATAAATAAATAATATAATAATTATAATATTTTAGTATCAAACTATCTATGATGGTTCAAGGCCACAATCACCCGATTTCGCCAAATCATAAATTCATACGAGTCCATCTCTATCCTGGTACAAGCGGTGTCACCTTATCTTCTCTACATCCCGCTATCTATTTTATTATTTCATGCTGCTATTAGTGATGGCAGGTGTAGTTCATATAGGTGAACTAGTTCGTTCGTTCATCGTTCATTAAATTGAACTAGTTCACTGAACGATCGAAATACTTATTGAACTAGAAGTACTGAGGGCCCGTTTTACAATCATAGTTTAAACCTCGGTTACGCTTGAACCACTGATTTTATCGGCAGAATTCGGTGGTTTAGCTAAGGCTCTACATATCTATAGTGCCCTAGTTTAACCGGGGTTCAACTATTGTATACGGGCCCTATTGTCGTTCAGTAGTTCAGTCGTTCTCTGCGTTTGATAACGCTTTATCAGCGGGCGCGTGATGTTACATAATATAAATATACATATTAATAAAATAGTACGTAAATGATTGTAACCCTTTTATACCAAGGTTAAGTTATACGATAAATAGGGAACCTAACCCCAATCTATCTAGAGACTGGAGTGAGACCATAGAATAATCATTATGAGCGAGAAGACAAGACTCACTCGACACATTAAACGAATTGAACTATATAGAGATATCTATATACAATCATTGTTGTGTAACAACAAATTGTGAATAATAGTATAGACAATTAGTCTAAATATTGGCAATTTAGAACATGGGGTGGACCGGCAAACACAATATTCGCCACGGCCCGTGGCGGGAACATATTATTGATATTAATAGCATTTTCAATTTGACGCTTTTTTTGCACTCGGTGCGCACTGAGTGCAAAAACGTATTCGATTTGACCAATATTCAGTGAACTGCAGGTGTGGTGTTTTGTATTCGATTTAATTGCACTGACAAAACTCGTGCGCACTCAGTGCGCATTTTCTGCACCGCCAATTTTGTCAGTGCAATGAGTGCATTTTATAAATATGAACCGTTTTTCTCAATAACGGGGAACAAAATCCGGCGACCCTAAGAATTGTATTTCTTTCCATAATTCCATGCAACATATTTTGTTTTCCATAATTACATATAAAATATGTAGGCATTCGATTTATAAAAAACTAGTGCAATTTTAATTTAACACTTGCTCAGTGACAGTGGAGTTTCAGTGCACACTATTTTGTCAAATCGAAAACGCTATAATTTATTTGGAAACCGATTGCATGGCACTATCTAGCGGCTCTCGCTTGGCAGTTGGTCGGGCTAAGGACAGGACGGTTTACCGACGATCTACTGTGTGACGGTATCTAGTTGAGTGCAGATATATATACGACCAGTCCGACACTGATATATGCGGAGGTCTGAAGCACGGTTACTACCCCAAATCGCCGTATGGTGAACCCCCTCCTCGGGTCCTGGTGAAAATTGATATGACGACTGTATCAGCAATGATAATAGTAATAATAATAATAATAATCGAGACCCATATGAGGACAAGAAAAAAATCGCTCATGTTTATAAGCCATCAAAGTGTTGATGTGGCGATAACGCCGCCCCTCAACCAATATCGTGGTGCCGTGCGTGCCCTCGACCTCCCTAAAATTTTTATTTTTTTTTTCTTTAAATTTATTAATTTAAAATTTGACACTAAAAGCACTCGACTATTTTATCATTTTTTTTTCCTCAGCAGTACTTACACTATTCCAAACCTTACTAATTTAAAATTAATTAACGATTTGTTAATATATTTGTCTCATAATTACGAAAGATTAATAAATATATTTATTATTAGTGTTATTGTAGAATATCCAACTATAATAATATTATTTATTTTAAACCATTTTTAATAAACCAACAAATAATTAATAATACAATGGCTAAAAAATGTGAATATGTAATATGATAATATTATGCACGCCGTCAATAATTATTTTATATTTTATTTTAATAGTGTACCTACTGCAATTTGTAAGAAAACAAAAAGATAATTACATTACCATGTAGTTAACCTATTCCCAATCGTTTTTTCGTGATCATTTTTTTCTTCCATATATTTTTTAGCTAATTACTATTTTGGGTGTTTTTTAAACTTAATATTTTTAAAATTATAAAATGTATATAAAATAGAAATGTATAATACAGTAATAGTTGCTGTCAGTACCTAACTAATAACTACAATAATATGAAATAGTACAAAAAAAATAATAGATAGGAGCCCCCCACGACTATGTGAGCAATTCATAATATTGTAGCACCCCCAAGATTTGAACTCTAGTTGTGCCACTGGTTCTCCACCTAAATTGCAAATATGCAGGTTGCGTCACAAATTTTCATCAAATATAACACCTATATAACGGGTTTTTGATATTTACTTTATTTGTTTACAGTTCATATTATTACACATCAAAATATAATAAAACAGTTATAAATAAACAAAGGAGAATCGATATCCATACATGTATCAATCGAGAACTTCATAAACATTGACTTATCAAAATGCATTGATAAAACTTTCTCAAATATATATTTATATGTTGAGTTTAATCCTTTCTTCGCTTTGTGATATACCCCAATACCCCATTCCACGAAGAATCCGAGAATAATTAACAAGTGTCATCAGCATAGGTCACTAATTAACCATCTAGTTTCTATTTTTAAGTTATAACTGTTCTGTTGAATGCCGTTTTCCGAATTAGTTACTTATCAATATTGTTGCGGCACACATTGATTGCCGCTTTGAATTTTAAAATAAATTACAAATTATTACAAAAATAATTCCGAGAGTCCACGTATAAAATAAAAGGGACCACGAGATCAAAAATATAGAAATTTACCATCTCAGTTTTAAAAGTATTGAGCTTGGAACTTTGTAATACCAAACCTTATAAATCTATCATAGTAGGAAAAAATGAATTTGCTACAGAATTCATTGCTATATACCTACAATTATAAGTAAGTACCTACTATTGAAATGTGGTTTCGCTCGTAAGCCGTAGGTATATATCATAGTAATTAAAGCTGACTATTTGCAAATTTCAATATTTTACAATATAGCTATTAAGCTTTAATACGTAAGGGTGTTGATAAAATAAATCGATTAATCGTTTTAAAAATATTCATACGTGTTAACTCATTATCAATAAAATACTTATAATATATAGCAAGGGTTTGTTATGCATTAATATAATAATATTATATTGTCCAGGTAGCTTGCATTCTATAAATCTATAAAATGATTAATAAACCATATATATATATATATATATATATATTCGTAATACGTTATAAAAATGAATACGATGAATGTGTATTGGAATAGTATAAGCAGTTTGTCGAGAGTAACACGGGCCAGAACTATAATTTACAGTTGGATACGAAATGTAAAACAAACTTCTGCAGTCACAATAACTTTATGATTTATGAGACGTATTTACTATATTGTATAATATTATATTATTTTGCATCTGTATGACACCATGAACTGTAGAAAAAGGAGTCGTAGATAGGCAACATTAGAAGCACTCAAGCACACTTTATCGTCTGTGTCACGGCTTTAGGCGGCTTTTGATAAAATTCGTTTTTTTGGTGTAAGATGTAAATTTTCTCCTGATGTTTGTATTATCATTTTCTATTCACCGTTAAATTTTCAAAATCTTTTGACTATTTTTGAGCTATTATTATAAGGATAAGAAAATTTAGTTTTTTCTTAGTTTTTTTTTAAAATTACTATTGATAAAAAAATATTTGGACGGTCAAAACACTAGACAATGTAATATAACTAATACAAGGTTTTTTATATGCTGTAGTGGACATTTAAAAGAAGGCTGAACGTAAATCGACAATAATTTTTTAAGTGTGTCTAAAGTTAGAATTTTGACTAAATATGTTAGACATTAATTTATTACTTATACTTTGAAATGTTCTTGGCATGGTTGAGTCCTAAACTACTACAGAAGTCATATTTACATATTAATTAAATACTAAGTTTTCAACAGGCATAGTTAACCCACTAGTTCTGTTACTTGTCTACCCAGAATTAAATACAATATTAATCATGCATTTTTAAAAAAATTCCATTAAAAATTTTAATGACATTTTGATATTTGCTTAGGGTACCTATATGATGAAAATTAAAACTATTAGGTAATTAAAATATGGTACTTAACAGAATATTCTATGCAGGACACTAATTTACTTTTAACTTATTTAATGAATTTTATTATTTTTTGCTATAATTTAATTAAACATAATTAAGACAAAAATATTATTTATTCATGTATTACAATTTTGAATAGCAAGTAAATAAAAAATATTACTAGTATCTAATTGCTGACAAAGACTTTATTGAAGTTCATTTCGTTGATTGTCGTTGACCGTTGTCTGGTAAAAATTGGTTTTGTATGACGTGAAGAAAAACACGGAAACCAAATGTAAAATTTAATATATAATGGATATAAGATTTTATTAGAACAAAATTCTAAGATGATTTACACAGTCACTCGTAATGGTTGGAGGTTTTTATCATGGACCTGGTTACCTGTGTAATATTAGAATGTCACCAAGCCAAGTCACTGTGTTTGCCTACAGTCCATACGTACACATACAAGGATAATTACCCTCCTACCCTTTCCCATCTCTCCAATGAAATTGTAAGGTAGGAGAATCAACTGAGCCACGCAGTTAGTATCCCAAAGTAGCGGTTGATAAGAACAAACGTTTGCAAAATGTAGCAAGTGCTTTATACTTGAGACTACTGCAAACCATGTCATAGCATTGTACATTTATTGTTTTCCATTAAAAAACACAGACTTTATTAATTTCAAATACCAAATAATAGTTACAATCACAATAATAATAAAAATAAAGAAATTTATGGAATGCAATACAACACATAACCGTTAACAGAACACATATAAAAATTAAAAAAAAATAAAAACCAACTAAAATATAAATTTAAACCTAAACCTCATGAAATAATAATCTTATGAATTACACACCACCCATCAGTTGATTGGTTTCACAATACAATTTGTATAAAAACATTTTAAAATTATATGCGTTAATTAATAACAACATATTTATAATTTTGATCGTAATTCAGCTATTTTGTGACCCATGAGTTTTTGTAAGTCAACTAATTTTAATGCTAAACCCATGTTTCCTTGAATTTTAATTTTGCCTTGGAAAAATGCTTTTTGAGGATTTAATTTCCCAGATATCAGTTCAACGACATCTTCATCTTTCATTGTGAATGTTACGTCTGGTTTGCCTGTGAACAGTAAGCCAATATATAATTTTTTTAAATAGGTTTGATAACAGGATTGATTAAAATTGTGTACAATTTAAAAAATATTTAAATATTCAGAGAAAATTATAATTTTAGTAACAGTTAATTACCATATTAAATAATATATCATTTCAAAAATAACCAATTTAATATCACAATTTGTTTATACATATTTGATTGTCATACAAATAATTCATAAAACTTAAAATGTTAGTCCTTTAAAACTACAATGTTATGTACATATCCTTAATTTTTATTTGCTTGCTGACTACAGTTATACCCACTATTATAGATAATAAATTCAATTTTTGTAATACCTGTGCCATAAAACGTTATACTGCCTTTTCCATTTTTTGCATCTATAATCCACATGCCTTCTTTTCCCTGGGTGTTTGTCACTTTAAAACAATATATACCACGAACTTTTTCTATTATATTTTCCTTGTCATCCAACATGGCTTCTTCAAGAATTTTGAAAATTTTAAATACTTTGAAAACAGTCGGATCTTTGTCTGTAGTTGGTTTAGCCACTTCTGTTTTCGGTGTTCTATTATATAAATATCAAAAATGTACATCAATTCTGTTTCTTAGAAGTAATTGTGGAGGCGCTTGCTTACTGTGAAGTCTTAGGAAATCCTTGTTTGTACAGAGCTACTACGACTGCACCGCCCAAACCAATGTTTTGTTGAAGAGCTACTTTGGCACCTGGTACTTGCCTTTTTCCAGCTTTACCTAGTAGTTGCCAGTACAATTCACTACACTGAGCAATTCCTGAAAAGTTATATAAAACATTAATGATTTTTGTTAAAGGGCGATTTTCATTAATTCTACTACTACAAATATATTTTATAAGCTCAAAATTCTATTGCTGTCAGTGCACTATTTGTTTTCTCTCTCTGGCTCACACGCAACATAGACAAAATGCATTTACGCAAAATCATTGTTTTCTATGTGTTTAAGTAATCTTAGAGTAAAGTCACTCCTGACAAAAAAGATAGAGAATAATACTTTTGAGGGAATGATATATCGATTTATCTAAATATTGTCTCAAAACAATTTAAACATCATTTAAATTTACAACATTTTTTTTATTTATTTTGAAAGTCGAATACAAAGTCAAATAATAAAAAAACATAAAATCGATATGTCATTCCTTCAAAAATATTATTCTCTATCTTTTTTGTAATAGGTGACTTTACTCTAAGATTAATTAAATGCATAGAAAAAATGATTTTGCGTAAATGCGTTTTGTCTATGTTGCGCGTGGGCCAGAGAGAAAACTAATAGTTTGCTGACATTCTCTTAATGTGAATGCTAAGAAATTTAGGGCAAACATTTATCAAACTCTAATTGTGACATAATTGGTTTTTGATTTAATAGTTTTAATATTCAAATTGAATAAATACCCAAAACATTATGATATTTGCAAAACAATTAATAAGAAAAATTAAAAATTGATACCTAACTGTTTAGGTTAATTATAAGAATTAAAGTCATGAAATCAGAGCCTCACATAGACTGATGAGTTCAGTTGAGATTTTGAAGCCCTAAAATTCACCAAAAAAAGGACTTTGCATCAATTTTATATCTAAACAACTGAAAAATTGCAGAACTATTAAAATTTACCTTAACTTCAAATAAAATTAAAAAGTCAGAACCTGATTCATATAATATCGACAATTATAATTTTCAGTTTGGAAACTTTCAATAAGATATTGTAATTATTGATGAAATTATTTTCAAAAATTCTTGTGAAGAAAACAAAGTGTAAAAATTGTGCTGTTTCCTACTTAAACATATTAATGAAATATAAATTTATAGTTTGTTACTTGGGGTTTTTTTAGCAATTAAGTGTCAGATATTTTAAAAGTAAATCTTTGGAAATAATTATATTAATTAATTGTTCAAATGTTAAACATTGAATAATTAATGTATTTAACTATGAAATTATAGGTTATGAATTAATTTCATAACTTTACATCTATTATTTAAAAACAAATGTGAAATAAAAATTATATAATAAACCAAAAAACAAAAAAAAACCTAACACATAAAAACAACGTTTTTTGGCATTAGATTTAAATTTCCTAGGTCAAAAAATATCGCAAACCACCCATGTAATTTCCCTAGTTAACACATTAAGTGCCACGTATATTTGTCGCGCGGATACTCGGGCACCGCGCGAAATCAGTCCCGCAATTATGTCGGCCGTCTGTGTGTTGACATGGTCCTCCAGTGGATTGTGGTTGTTTTTTCACTACATAACTACTTGTTTTTATTATTTAGTATTTGAACAATTAATATCCAACAATAAAATTTACAAATATCTTATACCTGTAGCAATGAATAATATATATAATTATTAAAACGAAATAATATTATTATGGAAGTTCCTCGTATTATTTTTGTTTATATATAAGTAAAATAATACCATGAACTATACAACTGTATATTATAAGAATAATGTTTAGATATAATAACTATAACGATAAACATAAACAATTGTAGTAGCGTCGACGTTGCCCTGGATTATTTCTTGGGAAAAATAACCATTTTTTTGCTAAAAATAAACAAATATAAAATCCGAATACACTGTTAAAAAATAGACATTTTACTGAATAACCAAGTATAAAAACAGAAGAATTGCTCTGATAAACAAGTAAATAAGAAGACCATAAAGATGCATATTCAAATTGTAAACTACCCGTCGACCGCGGCACTCAATGTGTTAACAGTTTTATTTTGGACATAATATACTTCATTCAAAACTTACAACTGGTGTTAAAAGATTGTATAACTTAACCATATATTTAGATTGTTAGAAAATAATTACCTGTGGCACCCAAAGGATGGCCTTTGGAAATTAAGCCACCACTTGGGTTAACAACTACTTGTCCTCCATAGGTATTTGAACCAGACTCAATAAACTCTCCAGCTTTTCCTGGTTTACAAAGGCCCAAAGCTTCATATGTAATTAATTCATTTGCAGAGAAACAATCATGTAGTTCTACAACATTAACATCTTCTGGCTTGATAGTGGTCTTACTAAACAATTTATCAGCTGCCAATTTGGTCATGTCATATCCTACCTACAAATATTATACGTAAACATAAATTAACTTTAAATACAATTACAATAATATACATGTAATATTTATGATTTACTATTTGAACACAAGTTTGACCAGAGAATGTGGTTGGTGGGTCAGTAGCCATCTCCATTCCAACAATTTCAATTGCTTGATCCTGAAGGTTATTTTTAATGACAAATTGTTCAGATGCTAGAATAGCTGCTGCAGATCCATCAGACGTTGGGCAACATTGAAGTTTTGTTAATGGACCAAATACTTTAGGCGATTCAAGGATTTCATTTAATGTATACTCTTTTTGGAATTGAGAATATCTGAAAATTAAATTTCATTTCACTAATTCATTTATTTATTTAATATGAATTTCATACAATGAAAACTGGGAACCAGACAATTTTTATAAAATAGTTTGATACAATTATTTAATAGACAATAAATTTAACATGAATATTACTTCAAAATAAAACTGACTTTTGTAATAATTATTAAATATGAATAAAAAATTAAATTTGTATTATATTAATATTTTTAATTTAAGATGGTTTATATTACACTATTTTATTAAAAATTTAATTTTCGATCTTTTGAAAAAATATTGAATTACTTAAAATATTGTTGATGTAAAAGGTTTCTATTTTTTTGCTATTAAATTAAAAATATGTATTACGGGGTGTTCCATTAAAATACCAGAATTGAATTGTCCATGGGCGATGGGCAATTTTGTGACCAGAACTGAAGCTTGCTAGCGTAACCAAAGCGGACATATTATGTCTAATGTTATATTTCATACGTAAATCGGAGAATGTGTACTACACGTTCATGACATTTTTTTTATTTTAAACAATTTATTCTACTTATAATAATGAGATTAAATCCGGTGTTCTTAATGAAAAACCCTATAGATGAGTAATTAATATAATTTTTATCTGAATAATTAATAGAATAAATTAATTTATAATAATCATAATAAATTCATAAAAATTTAATATTTTTATATAATTTATTGTGCAGTAAATTTTTTTTGTGATTAGGTTTTTAGAAAAATGTACTAACGGATTGTTAACTGAATGTTTGTGGTTTTTATGAGCAATTTTAGCAAGTGTTTCAGGCTTTATTCCATTTTTATTCATATATTCCAAAGCTGCATTTCCAAAAAGTTGTGCAGTTATTGGTGCTCCATCTAAACCAACTAAATCGCCCATTAGTGTCACATGTTTGTCCATTGGATTTGTTCGATCTAAAAACTAAAAAAAATCTATATTTACCTACACATAATAGTTTTCAATATAAATATTTATAATTTTTTACTTTGGCAGATAATGATCCAGATTCCATTTTTTCAAAACCAAGTACTAATACACATTGTGCATTTTGAGATTCAATTATTTGTTTACCCAGATATAGGGCTGTAGATCCAGTTGAACAATTATTATTGACATTATAAATAGGTATTCCAGTCATTCCTACTTCATATAAAGCTCTTTGTCCACAAGTAGAATCACCTAAAATATGGTTATAATAATATATTATTAAAGGTATTATATAATCTACATAAATTATTTATTCTAATTATTATTACCATACACATATCCGACACAAGCTTGATCCACTTCCTGAATGCTGATTTTTGCATCTTGTAGAGCTTTAGTAACAGATTCAACTGCCATTTGTGGGTAATCAAAATCATCTCTACGACCAGGTTTTTCAAACTAAAACATTATAAAATGTATTATTAAGAAAACAGTTTTAATCATAAACATGTTAAGACTATTTTATAGATGTACATTTTAAAATACCATACATTTAACAAAGGGTATAATAATCTTTATAAAATACATTATATTAGAATACTATTTTTTTCAGATCAGAAATATTCAATTTTTTATAAATAAATAGTTCAAAAATATATAAATATTACCAACTAAATACAACCAACACCAAAAAAAAAAAAAATACGTAGAATATAAAAAATGTATTAAGTCCTACACAGTATATTATTTACAGTTATCAATGGCATCTGATAAGAACTTATGCATAGAAGTTATTTATGACTATCAGAATCTTAGATCATATACATTGTATATGATCTAAGGTCAGAATACAAGCTTAAGCAGTTAATCACACCATATTTGTATTGTTTTCTTTGTCACAATACAATATTTGTAAATATGTTAAACAATCATTAAATGGTAAGTTTATAAGTGTTAGGAGAATTAATGCTCATTTTAATGAATTTTTATTGTTTCTTAACAGTGATATTAACTGCTGTAAATTAGATGTAATAATATTAACTGAAACCCGGCATAATGTAGAATACTGTAATTTTAAGATTCCTGGATATAGACTGTTTTTCTCGAGTGTTAAAAGAAACCAAAATGATGGTATAATTGTATTCACCAGAACACAATTATGCATAGAATTAATTGAATACAAACATGGTGTGGCTAATCTTATGAAACTAAGTTTTATAATAAATAATACTCCATTTACCATTTTATGTGTATACAGGTCCCCTTTAAGTGATATCAACAAATTTTTGCCCATTTTAGATAACATTCTAAAAGACGAAATAAATAATAAAGGCTATCAAATTATAATTGGTGATATGAATATAAACATTGTGGGTCCGAATTTCACTAATAATGAATATCTTGATAAGATATCAGAATATGGATACGAATCATTTATTATGTGTTTACTAGAACGCCGCTAGGAAGCAAACATTCTTGTTTAGACCATATTTTTGTCAAAAGTAATAATAACGTTAACGTTAACGATAATATTGAGGTTGGTGTGATTCAAACCAGTATTACGGACCATTTCTCAACAGTTATAGGTATTCAAATTGATAATCAGAATCAACAAAAAAGTAATAACATATATAAGACAATAAATTACAGCGATCTGAATGAAATATTAAAAAAAGAAAATTGTAATGGAGTGTATATTAATAATAATGTTAATGAATGCTATAATGTTTTTATTAATAATAAGGTTGATAGTGTTATAAGTATGACCTCAATAACTAAAACTGCCAATTCAAATAACAAATGTCTAAAAGAATGGATGACACCTGGCTTGCTTTGCTCTCTATGTAATAAACAAAAACTATCCTTAAAAGTTCTTAAACACCCAAGTAATCACAAACTACGTGCACACTACATACTTTATAAAAATACATTTTCAAAAATGTTAAGATTAGCAAAAAACAATCATAACATAAATAAATTCAAAGAGGTTTCATATAGCCCAAAATTAACATTTAAACTGATTAATGATGTAGCTAATACAAATTGCAAAATTAAAAATGATGCGGAAATACATTCAATATTATTTGGTAATGAAAATATCAATTCATCTGTAAACCCAATTAATTAAGGTTTCCAATATTTTTAATAAGTATTTTACAACCATTGGGAGTAACCTTGGAGGCTTGATAAATAAATCAAACTTTCATTATGATGAACCAAATACAACTGAATCTTTTGATACGTTTTTTAATGAAAAAGTATTAGGTTCTTGAATCAAAGAAGACTTACAATTAATTATAAAAAAACAAATTTTATTAATTTCTCTATTCTTAAGGATTAAAATAATTTTGATAATTTAAAAATACACAATTGTGGGGATGAACCTTGTGGTGAGTTAAATTGTCAAAGTATTTTTAGAGTGTCGTGTACTAGATATCTAGGATTAATAATCGATAATAACTTAAGATGGAATCTACACATGAGTAATATTGTGTCATGGCTACGAACAGTGTCTTTCAAATTTTATAAATTAAGAAATTTTTTACCAGTTCATACTTTAAGAATAATTTATCTTGCTTATATCAAGCAATATTACAATACAGCCTGTTGGTCTGGGGAGGTACAGCTAAAAACGCACTACAGCCACTAATAATACAACAAAGATTAATAATTAGGACCTGTCTGAGTAAGATATGCCTAGAAGGATCAACAATAGAAAATTTTAAACTATTCAATGTTTTACCATTAGAAAAATTTTACAAAAAAATAGCTTTATTTTTCATAATTAAAAATTATAATCAATGGGTGGACGTAGTTAACATGTATGATAAAGAGAAAATAGAGCATATGATGCTAAAATACCTTATACTTTACAAAAAAATAGCTATATTTTTCATAATTAAAAATTATAATCTATGGGTGGACGTAGTTAACATGTATGATAAAAGAGAAAATAGAACATACGATGCTAAAATACCTTATACTAAAAAATCATTCGGGCAAAAATTTGTTAATTATCTTAGTCCTACGTATTTCAACTCACTGCCAATTAATATTAAAATAAGTATATACGCTAACTCCAGAAATCTTAAAAAGTTGAATCTCAAAAAATTGATTGTCAACTGGTTAAACACTCATTTAGACTAGTGTTTTATGTATGCTATAATTTATGTATTTGTTTATTTATTTACATTTTTTTTATCAATTATTATATTAATTACTAGATTTTGTAACTCTCTACCATCATCACACGCTTGTTTACAGGTGGTAGATAGATTCATCTTATTATATTATTGTAAACTTTGTTCTTTTGAGCTATATATAATTTATAATAATAAATTAATTTCTTTAATGAAAAAAAAAAAAATCATAATATCTGGAAACCATAGCTGATCACTACCTATATATGTAGAATGGAGATAAATTTATGAACATAAAATAAATTTCTATGACTTAGAATTGTCTTAGATGCCATACAAATAATTCTAATGGTTGCATTTTACGGATTTTGTACTTCATAATTATATGATTGCGTTTAATATTATGTACCTATATATTTTGGTACTAACAAACATTTTTTAATATAGGTATTTTTTTTTATCAATTTCATTTTATCATACATAGAATAATACAAATTGTATAGAGTATGTAACAAAATAGATCATTATCTGAATTTACAACAATACTACACAATTATCAATTTACCTTTGTTATTAGATAGATTCATGTCATATCATCTACACAAATCAAAAAACATTATTGTTGCAATAAAAATACTTCAAATAAATTGAAATCTATTACCAAACATAATTTGAAGTAAGTAAACAAATTTTTAATCAAAGCTTTGAACTAAAATACATTTTTAGATTATACAACTTTAGTTTATCAAGTATTGAAAAATATTAATGTCTTGAATGTTAATAGCAAATTAATAGTGCTTCAGTTACATAATAAAACAAATACTAAATAAAACTATAAAAGACAATATAAGTTACATTCAAATAGGAAAAAATATGTATAGTTGTAAAGTTCACATATCTTAAGTCACCAATGCTGGACTGCATAGACAACCACTAAACATTCAATATTGAAAATCAAGATAATTTAGTAACCCATTATTGATTTATTACAGTTTAGTGTATCATTATGATATGAATCAAATTTGTATGCAACCCAAAAATACTAAATTAATATTTATATGTTTTTTGATGTATTTACTTCATTATAGACTAAGTACTAAACTCTAATCCTTCAAATCAACATGTTAATTTTTTTGATATTAATAGTAACACCTATTGGCAATTGGTTAATGATAATAATTTGATAGAAAGTGGAATAATCAATATTTTAATCAATAATCTGCTAGTGATTATGAACAAATTAAAATATAGGTATCATAAAAGATTGTAAATTCACATTCATTTCCCTACAGGAATTACAATATATAACCACCACCAGACTTGGATAAAATACTTTTAAAAAGTATTTGGAATAAATACTACTTATGAAAAATAGTATGCCGAACATGTATTTGAATACTTTATCAAAATAGTACTCCATTCAAAGTATTCTATATACTTTTAAAATATTTTTTTAGACATTAAAAATGATGCTTGACTTTAGAAATATTTTAAATTATAGTCAATGTTAAAATATATTTTATTTAAATACGTACTATAAGTCCAAAAATAATAAAGCCGGGCTTTGCACCCGAATTAACCTGACCCTTAAACACCCTTAAAAAATCAAACACCCGAAACCCATATAACTCATTACCACTCATTAATAAACCATTTGGGTTAACCCGAATAATTTTGTTTTTTAAAAACTCTTCATATGATATATAATTTTGTATGTATATCTTGTAGTGAGTTCAATTCTGTAGTTAGTTGTTAAAAATAATAATAAATTAGCAGGTACAATCTTACAATTAATCATGGGTAGATAAATTCGATAATTATTTTCTTGAAAATAATATCCATTAAAATGAATAGGCCCCTAATTAATTTCCCATTGTCTTAGTTCTTGTAGTTTCTTAGAAAAATGTAACTACTGTACATTAATAAACTGAGTTAGGTCTAAAACAAATGTTGCGAATTCATGTTAAAAATATATATTTCACTATACATAACATAATAAGTCATTGCATAAATCATTTTTTTTTTTTGGGAGGGGAGAGGGTCATCAAAAGCTTATGTTTTGCCAGACTACTCCACCCCGTAATTAAACAATATTACCTAACCCGAATAATAGCGGTTTGAAAACCCAAATTTTTGAACACCCGAATACATCCAGCACCCAAAACCCGAATAAATGATAGGAGTGCTAAGCCCTATAATAAAGTTATAAAGTATTCAGAACAAAGCATAAAACATTTTAAGGAAGGAACAGTTTTTTTAAAATTATTTGAAATACTAACCCCAAGTCTGACTATGGTCTAACTCAAAATATTACCTAAGTTAAATATACATTTAATATTATATTATAACAGTTTACTATGCAGGCAGTACATAAGAATGAATTAAATTTACTTATTAATTTAATACAGGAAAGTAACATAATGTAGATACAGTATACCTCATTTATACCTCTTCAAACTAAAATTAAATAAACATTTTTTTATATTTATTTATTTTTTACTATTAATTGTCCATTAATATTGGTAGCAGCGAGCAAAAAAAAATTGAGTCGTGGGCCGCATGTACCATATCAAATATACATAGATATACCAGACATAAGAACTGGCCGGCAAAAGTTCCTTTGGGAATATTAATATATTAAATCAACATGTTTCCGAGTATAATTTTGTAAAAAAAATATTTTGTAAATATTTCTTCATAACTTAATACTTATAGACCTGCTTTAGACCTTTTAAGGTGAGTGTCACTTTATACACATGCTTATTATATAGATATGAGCAAAACTTTCACACCACCCGAGCCTAGGTATATGATATTATAATGAACACGCATAATAATAGCAATTTATTTAAAGCAGATAAAAAGTTTTTCAGACACCTTAGACGTCATAAGCTGCAGTATTGGTATTGAAAAAAAAATCCAAAACCAATGACATAATGGTCATGATCAAAATGTCCATAGATTAATGACTCGCCCTGGCTACAGCAGCAGCTACAACTGCTAATTTAGGAACGACAAAGAACTATTATACTAGTGTGCGACATTTTCAGAGTTACGTAATAAGCAGTAAGTGGAACACAGAGAAGAGAAAGGCCCATCGAGAAATACAAACAGGAAGTGAAAATGAAAGCATAATCTTTTTTTCTCCCGACACGCCGCATTAAGAAAAGCACGACACAGTGCCACCGACTTGATGCATTGTTTGTACCCTTCGAATAAATAGGTCGGACGACATATTTTTAAGTCGACAGTAGGTAGGTACATAATTCCTTGGTTACCTTGGTCATTCCGACTCCGACGACGTACACCTTGGGCTTGGACATTTTTGTTTGGCGATTGAGAGACGCGTAAAGGTAAAATAATCAACAAAAAACGGATGAATTGAAAGGGAAATAAAAATGTTTCATAAAACAAATGGACGGCAAACTCAGCGACCGACGTCGGCGGCAGCAATGACTGGCGACTGAAGGCTGAAGCGCCGCGGCATCACACTATCACATCGTCAGCAGTTTGATGAACACGTCTTTATCAGCGAAATTGTTATCACTTATCACACACGCGTGCATCGACGACATGGAAATATTATTATGGAATTGTTTTTTAAGGTCGCCCACTAAACCGACCTTCGACGGCGTTCGCTGACGTCAGCGCTCGCCGCTCAGTAGAATCGTAGTACATCAGCACAACACTACAAAATATTTAATAATATTATGTACATTGTACAAGCGTGGAAAGCGTTTCGTAAAAAATCCGGACGTAGGTCGAATATTTTCGGTGATAAATTTGTTTTTCTACCTATTATTTCTACCTAGGTATTCGGTTAATAAATAAACAATATGTCATCGGTAAACAATTCATTTAATATAGAATATGCATCGCGCACCTTTACCGTGACAGATTACAATGTATACAGAGCGTTCGTTTCACACTAGAAGTAGTCAATTTTTAGGATTGGTGTTTTCCGGTGGGTGGGGATGTAGTTTAAGATTACTAGGTTTTCTCGCTAAATCTTGAAGAATTTCTGGTTCTGAAATATTTTTCCGATTTGTTTATATTTTTGTTAAGGTCAGTTTATGCATGTATATATATTGATCGTAGAATTGAGAATTGAGTTTTCGCATGCGCCTACTTTTAGATTTGAATTTATAATACAGTCGAAACATAATGTAGCAGGTAGCTTTAATATGTTTATCATTAATTTAATTATTTTCAACTACTATTAGGTACCTAGTATACGACTATGATTTAATGTGATATTGTCACTTCTACTTGACTGAATTTAGATAGAAAATATTGTATAATAGGTATTCAAGAAATCAGATTAAATGTTAGTACCTAAGTAAGTTGTTTAATAAGGGCATTGGCCTATATAGATACTTAACTATATATGTATATCGACGACCTAGGTGGTTAGGTGGCTAGGTATACCTAATTTAGTTTAGCGTAATTTAGTTGCTTTTAAAAATTTTTTTTTATGTTAAAATCTTTCTTTAATATATTCTCAACATAACTTCATCAAAACTGGAGACCGGAGGGGGACTTTTAGATATGATATTGGTAAGATTGTTAAGTAAAATGTTATAATTTGTAAAAGGATAGGTATACGAACCTGTTCAGCGGTGGTAAATTACAGTATTACACATACGACACATAGGTACTTTGGAATTTCGGATTTTCATTTTTTATGTATGTATGAACTCTTTGACAAAATATCTAGGCTTTTTAGGAAGTCGATTTTCAATTTTCAATTTTAAAGGAACTTAAAATAACGATTTTGTTTAAAAATCCCATGAAATAATTTCATTAGATATTTTGTATTTATTTTGGGCACATCTGATTTTAAATCAAAAAAGCGATTCCTATTAAGAGCATGTTCTAGAAGCTTATAAATTCAACCATTTTTTAAATTATAATCAAACTTCAGGAAGTTTGTTTAATTTACTACCACTTTTAGAAATTTTTATAGTTAATAATTATACAAGCAAGAATATAATATTTTTCGCGAAGTATTGACATGTGCGTAATATGCAAGAGTTACATCCGGCGGCGGTTGCCTGACGTGGCATTATTACAGCGATTCTCTGAAAGTCGGAAACACACACTAATGATAATTTACTACTCACACATAGACAGCTCAAATGTTCATATGTCGTGTGAATTTCCTAAATATCATTCCTTAAAACATGACACGCTAGAGTCCCATTATTAATGTACAACATTAAAATCAGTTCAGCAGATTCATAGTGTAAAAGAATATTTTATAAAAAATTTGAAAGTTGGTATCTATTAACAAAATAAGAAAATCACTTCAGGAGAAATCAAGTGAATATCCAATTTTTAAACATAAAAATTTAATTTAGGAGCATTGTATTAAATTTTCAAGTTTATTGGCCGTGCAAACACTTTTTATCGACATTAATTTAAAAAAAACTATACATGAATTAAAATATTTTGAAAATTGTATGGTGTATAGAAAATGCTAATATAAACATTCAATGAAAATGTCATGTATCTTCATTCTTCGGTACTTTTTTTAGAGTTATATCAAAAACCAATTTTGAATGAAAATGTTTTTCCCGATGGTTTTGAAAACTAAAAGAAAATTTCATATGTTGAATACCGGAGTGCACCAACTAAATTAACTTTCAACACGGAAAAGTTACTGAAGTTAATAGTTGAAGCATTATTTCGACTGTTTATAGTGTACACAGATACAAAAAAAGTGGGTAAGTGGATGTCGCTCTGCTGTACAGTAGGTTACAATAGTGGGTCACTGTATAATGGATAGTATTAAATTTGAATTCAATGATATAATATCACTGTATAAGACAAACGATTCTGAGCGGAGACGGTTTGTCAGTCTAGGTATTAGACATACCTATTATAAGTATACTTATCTATAGTATTGAAAAAAAAATTACCTATAATAGGTATTAATAATAAATTCCAAATTAATCATCAATATCCATTAGGTAACGCGTTATACATCAACAACAAACCATGATACTATCATAGATATATAATAGTATACTTTAGAAGTTTCAAGTACCCACAACTAATATTATACAATCACAACAAAATAACTAAAAAAGTTATTCCAGGTTTTTTAATATGTAATTTCGTCCAAATTTGAACTTAAAATGAGTATAAATATAAACTGTGCTTATGTATTTCTTAAAATTTTCGGTAACAGAATTAAATATTTACGTGGAATCTTGTTTTAAATTTTCAATCCTTAGATATAAAAGTTGAACATTTTATAAATTTTTAACTACAAAATAATTATTCAATTTTAAATTTCATAAATTGTTTCAAGATTTTAACTTCAAATGCTTATAAAAAAAAATTGTGCACATGTATTTTTAATATTTTACAACTGCTATTGTAACAATGTATCAGGAGCCCTGTATTAATTTTTTACACTTTTTGGCCCAATAGATAAAACTTTATTGATATTTATAGAAAAAAAAAACTAAAAAAATTGAAAACTTACATTGTCCGTAAACAGCTCAAAAAGAGTCAAATTATTTTCAAAATTTTATCGTATATATAAAATGCTAATATAAACATGCAGTGAAATTTTCATGTTTCTACAGTCATTCGTTTTTTAATTACAACAAAATAACAAAATCGTTACGTAAGAAATCGAGTGAATACCAAATGTTGTAAAAATATGAATTTCAAACGCTCATAAAAATTTAATTTGAGTTTCTTATGGACATTTTTTTTTTTGATAAAGGTAGATTATCCTATAAGGAATCTTGTATTACATTTGAAAATCTTAGTTCTAAAAAGAAAAATGTTTACGAATTATAAACTCAAAATAATTAGGTAATTTTCGTGATTTTTCCATATTTTGTCAATTTTTGAACTGTAAATGATAATAAAAAAAAAACTGTGACTAAGGATTTTTAATATTTTTCAAATGTTATTATAACAATATAGTAGGAGCCTTGTATTAAATTTTCAAGTATTTTTACTCAACAAATAAAGTTTTATTGACATTCATAGAAAAAAAAACTAATTAAATTGGAAACTGAAATTGTCCGTAAACAGCTCAAAACAAATCAAAATATTATGAAAATTTTATCATGTATAGAAAATGGAAATATAAACAATCAGTGAAAATTTCATGTATCTACAGTCATTCGTTTTAAAGTTACATCAAAAACCAATAA
>NC_042493.1:54400564-54403515 GCF_005508785.2 Acyrthosiphon pisum
GAATAAATTGTTTAAAATAAAAAAATGTCATGAATGTGTAGTACACATTCTCCGATTTACGTATGAAATATAACATTAGACATAATATGTCCGCTTTTGGTTATGCTAGCAAGCTTCAGTTCTGGTCACAAAATTGCCCATTGCCCATGGACAATTCAATTCTGGTATTTTAATGGAACACCCCGTAATACATATTTTTAATTTAATAACAAAAAAATAGAAACCTTTTACATCAACAATATTTTAAGTAATTCAATATTTTTTCAAAAGATCGAAAATTAAATTTTTAATAAAATAGTGTAATATAAACCATCTTAAATTAAAAATATTAATATAATACAAATTTAATTTTTTTATTTATATTTAATAATTATTACAAAAGTCAGTTTTATTTTGAAGTAATATTCATGTTAAATTTATTGTCTATTAAATTGTATCAAACTATTTTATAAAAATTGTCTGGTTCCCAGTTTTCATTGTATGAAATTCATATTAAATAAATAAATTAATTAGTGAAATGAAATTTAATTTTCAGATATTCTCAATTCCAAAAAGAGTATACATTAAATGAAATCCTTGAATCGCCTAAAGTATTTGGTCCATTAACAAAACTTCAATGTTGCCCAACGTCTGATGGATCTGCAGCAGCTATTCTAGCATCTGAACAATTTGTCATTAAAAATAACCTTCAGGATCAAGCAATTGAAATTGTTGGAATGGAGATGGCTACTGACCCACCAACCACATTCTCTGGTCAAACTTGTGTTCAAATAGTAAATCATAAATATTACATGTATATTATTGTAATTGTATTTAAAGTTAATTTATGTTTACGTATAATATTTGTAGGTAGGATATGACATGACCAAATTGGCAGCTGATAAATTGTTTAGTAAGACCACTATCAAGCCAGAAGATGTTAATGTTGTAGAACTACATGATTGTTTCTCTGCAAATGAATTAATTACATATGAAGCTTTGGGCCTTTGTAAACCAGGAAAAGCTGGAGAGTTTATTGAGTCTGGTTCAAATACCTATGGAGGACAAGTAGTTGTTAACCCAAGTGGTGGCTTAATTTCCAAAGGCCATCCTTTGGGTGCCACAGGTAATTATTTTCTAACAATCTAAATATATGGTTAAGTTATACAATCTTTTAACACCAGTTGTAAGTTTTGAATGAAGTATATTATGTCCAAAATAAAACTGTTAACACATTGAGTGCCACGGTCGACGGGTAGTTTACAATTTGAATATGCATCTTTATGGTCTTCTTATTTACTTGTTTATCAGAGCAATTCTTCTGTTTTTATACTTGGTTATTCAGTAAAATGTCTATTTTTTAACGGTGTATTCGGTATTTTATATTTGTTTATTTTTAGCAAAAAATGGTTATTTTTCCCAAGAAATAATCCAGGGCAACGTCGAACGCTACTACAATTGTTTATGTTTATCGTTATAGTTATTATATCTAAACATTATTCTTATAATATACAGTTGTATAGTTCATGGTATTATTTTACTTATATATAAACAAAAATAATACGAGGAACTTCCATAATAATATTATTTCGTTTTAATTCCTATATATATTATTCATTGCTACAGGTATAAGATATTTGTAAATTTTATTGTTGGATATTAATTGTTCAAATACTAAATAATAAAAACAAGTAGTTATGTAGTGAAAAAACAACCACAATCCACTGGAGGACCATGTCAACACACGGACGGCCGACATAATTGCGGGACAGATTTCGCGCGGTGCCCGAGTATCCGCGCGACAAATATACGTGGCACTTAATGTGTTAACTAGGGAAATTACATGGGTGGTTTGCGATATTTTTTGACCTAGGAAATTTAAATCTAATGCCAAAAAACGTTGTTTTTATGTGTTAGGTTTTTTTTTTGTTTTTTGGTTTATTATATAATTTTTATTTCACATTTGTTTTTAAATAATAGATGTAAAGTTATGAAATTAATTCATAACCTATAATTTCATAGTTAAATACATTAATTATTCAATGTTTAACATTTGAACAATTAATTAATATAATTATTTCCAAAGATTTACTTTTAAAATATCTGACACTCAATTGCTAAAAAAACCCCAAGTAACAAACTATAAATTTATATTTCATTAATATGTTTAAGTAGGAAACAGCACAATTTTTTACACTTTGTTTTCTTCACAAGAATTTTTGAAAATAATTTCATCAATAATTACAATATCTTATTGAAAGTTTCCAAACTCAAAATTATAATTGTCGATATTATATGAATCAGGTTCTGACTTTTTAATTTTATTTGAAGTTAAGGTAAATTTTAATAGTTCTGCATATAATTGCACTAAAAACTGATGGTGAATCATAATTTTTTTTACCCTTAGTATTTATATAAAACTATAATTTAAATATTATAATTTTTGTATAAATACTAAGGGTGAAAAAAAATCATGATTAACCTTTAGTTTTTAGTGCAATTTATCAGTTGTTTAGATATAAAATTGATGCAAAGTCCTTTTTTTCGTGAATTTTAGGGCTTCAAAATCTCAACTGAACTCATCAGTCTATGTGAGGCTCTGATTTCATGACTTTAATTCTTATAATTAACCTAAACAGTTAGGTATCAATTTTTAATTTTTCTTATTAATTGTTTTGCAAATATCATAATGTTTTGGGTATTTATTCAATTTGAATATTAAAACTATTAAATCAAAAACCAATTATGTCACAATTAGAGTTTGATAAATGTTTGCCCTAAATTTCTTAGCATTCACATTAAGAGAATGTCAGCAAACTATTAGTTTTCTCTCTGGCCCACGCGCAACATAGACAAAACGCATTTACGCAAAATCATTTTTTCTATGCATTTAATTAATCTTAGAGTAAAGTCACCTATTACAAAAAAGATAGAGAATAATATTTTTGAAGGAATGACATATCGATTTTATG
>NC_042493.1:54403615-54410050 GCF_005508785.2 Acyrthosiphon pisum
CTTGAACTTCCTTCTCGCTTTCTTCTCATCAACAATATTCGATTTTTGCTCCACTCGAGTTCGTCATCGACGGACGACAGTTCCCAACCATGATGATACTTATCATACATATTATACACAACATACGTATTATAGGTGTATATGTACAGTCTGTAATACTGTTTAGGTACCTATCTAAACATGTATTATAATTTATAATATTGTATAACCTTAGATAGGTATACTACTATAATCAGTGGTAATAGATATGTTACAATATGTTCAAGTATGAAATCCGTTATTTCATAATTTATCGAATGGCTTCAGCCAAAAAATTAATACTAGAATTATTTAGAAATTGTATGGAATAACTAGTTATCGGAACTACCTAACTGTTGTTTTACAATGTTTTACTCATACGAGTAAACTCATCGGCGAGTGCCGAAATGCAAGAAAACTATACTGTTCCAATGCACAAAATTATAAATGCTGGTTGGTGAGAAGCTGCACGCATGTACAGATTCGTTTCGACAACAGACTTTGTACGGTGAAGGATGGTAGTGGTAACGATTACATTGTTTCCGTGGTACTTCATAAAACGCATACAATCTAAATAGGTATGTACTAGGACACTAGGTAGTCACACATACACTGAATACAAATAATTTAAAACACTAGGTATAATTTTATAAACGGTAAAGTAAATAAGAAACAAGAAACTTTTCAAATATTTGTCTAAAAAATATTTATATGAAATAATAATATGCACTAACGACTGTAAAAAATCGACTATATGCCAAATATGCCTTAACACCCAAAACATGCAAAAACATGCACTATCAAACTTCATATTATTATTAGTTATTACTATTGTTATGAAACTTATTTGTATCTCAATTCTCAGTTAACATGTTTTTCTGTATAGCAAAAAAAAACATGTACCTAGGTGCATGAACTTATGAGCCCTGATTATTAACAATGACAATATTATTGGTGGATTAAAATGGATTTTCCAAATATTTATACTATAAAATAAATTGTACTTAGGTGAAAGCATATAATATTATCATACACACTATAATATTATACATACGTAGATAAGTACTTCATAGGTACGCCTAACTTTTTTAGCTATGCATGCATATTACATACACAGCAGCACGATGTAGATAACATTTTATCCATACGTGCACTGCATTGTAGGAAAAATATAATCTGTATTATTTGCACATTAAAAAAAAAAACAAACAGCATATTATTTTTCAGTAAAATATTTCTCTACAATTTACATAAACGTAATTTTTTTTTATACTGGATTAATTGTCCTTATAAATTAAAATATATTCAAAGGTATACCTATACCTTTTTATAGAGTGGTCGTTCGATTATTGCACAATTATTTGGAGATCATAATTAAAAAAAATCGTTGCGAACTAAATACCATTCTAGTTACCTAATGTATTAACAACAGAATTACAATATTGTATTATAAATAGAAGAATTAACTTTCGTTATGCAGCGTCCTTATTATGTAGGTTTTCGATATAACCCTGTAACTTAATATTGATAGACAAAAAATTTACATCCAAAAAAACTACAGGGGACAAACCCCCCCCCCTCCATCACATGTGAAAAATAGTAAAACTTATGTTGTTCACAATTACTTATCGATCTAATATTATTATTATTACAATACATTTACCACAGTCCACAAGTCACAACTGTAGTTTTCTTTCTATAATATATTATACTACAATTATTAAATATTTTAATCATCAATATATTCCTAACTTAGGAGCTCAAATTAATCTATGTTGCATTGTTGCTAGGTAATTATGAACTAATTATATTTATTGAACATAACAAATTATAATATTAGTAATGTATAATAAATCAAATTAAATGTAAAGATATACCATTGGTCATTACCCAATACTCAGTAGGTATTCAATAATTACGTGCTTCAATTCATAAACTCATAATAAATATAATAACTGTTTTAAAAATTGACGTAAAGAAAAACAAAATGAATTGTGACATCGCAAAATTTTTGTATCTACCTATTTATTTTACGTGAATTAAGAGGCATCGTATTGTATATCGTTTATGTATAGGTGTGTACCTACCTAATCATTAATTTTTAATAATATGACATATTATATACATATTACATAATATACATTGTATATTATATTTATGTAGAATATTCTTTATAGTTTATAATATTATAATACATACATTTTACCTATACCTACAAAGTATGTAAAGATAGAAAAAAATAAGGCACTGCTGGATATAATTTGAAGTTTTGGAAATCTCGACTTATTACGGAGTTATTGTACGACTGATGGCGTTTCCGTGAAATAAGAACACGCTGATTACAAATATTATATTATAATTTATAATTTATATTATAAATTTTAAAAATAATTGTATTAATAATATAGTGTTATTATTTGAACCTATATTATAGCGTAACACTACTGTCGGTTTCGAATAATTTTGCAGTGTTCAAACTGCAAAATGAAAGATCTTCTATAGGTAGGTACCAGGTACATTTTATCTATAATCTATATAGTCACACCTAACATTTTGTGGATACTTCGGAAAAAAATATTTTTGTAATTATTGTAATAATTTAATTGTTTTAGAAGAGCGATTTAGCTTATATTAATGCTATTTATTTTAGGGAGTGGAAAACGAGTCAAAATTCAATTTTCATGAACCGAAAACAACTTCTATAAATTAAACATAAAAAAAGAGGGTAAGTGGATTGCGCTCTGCTGTACAGTAGGTTACGAGTGGGTCAATGTTTAATGGATTGTATTAAACTTGAATTTAATTATATAATATGATTGTACAACAAAAACGATTCTGAGCGGAGACGGTTTGTCAGGCTATAGATTTTTATATTATTATTATTTATTATAGCCTGTAGGTAAGTTGAATTAATATTATAGTATTATTATTTTTTATTCGTTGATATGATGATAAGCAAAGCGTTAGAAATTAAAATCACATTTTTAGCGATTTTTCGTGATATGTCGGTAGTTTTTGCCGTGGCATTAAATAACTATCGAGAAAATCGAAAAATGATCTCTCTAATGTACCATCTTGATCCAATTTTCTAAAAGATAAGGTACTATATGTTGAAATCTAAGCACTCCTTCTTGTAGAAATTTTGTATACAGGATAAAAATAAATAAATAAATAAACACCATTATAAAACCTCTAGCTTCATTGCTACGGCCAGAATATAAAAATTCTTGATGTTGATAGTTGGTTGAAAATAGATGTATAATAATTCCATAATTACAATGATTACAATATATTAACTTCTATTCGTAAATAAATTTATTGTATGTACCGTTCATCGGCAGTGGTATTAATTTATCAGTTTTTTTTTAAAAAAGGAGATAAGAATTCTGTTTAATATATTAGTAATATTGTAATAATATTATTATCTATTGATGTAGAGACTGTAAGTATACCCATTATATTATCACAGTTGAGTAATATTGATCTTTAACAAATTAACCTTGAACAATAATTTTATAATGCATCAAAATAATATGATAAAGGCATTAAAAATTCAGAACGTATAATATAACCTTATAATATCAGGTCTATCATAAAAACATTACCCATGTGTGGTCAGCCTGCTCCAAGCGGTCACCTCTCCCGCCACCCGGATGTGACATCTGAATTCGACAACAACAACAATGGCGTTCAACAAGTAGTACCACAGCAGGCGGCCGAACGGCAATGTAGAAAATATTAAACGTTTCTGACCACGCACACGTGCACAACTATTTGCACGTGACTCGGTCGGTCGGTCGGGCCGTCTCCCTACCAGTGACGTCGCTTGCAGAGACACGCTATCCCTCGCTACCTACGAACCAATGGCCGACGGTAGACGAATACCACTACCACGCCGTAACCTCACTATTGCATGGTTACAACTCACAAGTTGTATAGGTACACCGTAAAAACTAATTGTGGATCGAGATTTATTGGTATTTGGGATATACTAATTATTACGGCTAAAGTTTTTTTTAGCGCGCATACGAATTTTTGGCCGTAGTCATTTTCCTCCAAAAACGATATACCGTTTTCTTCCACTGTCCATTTTCCTCCAATAAATAATAAATAAAATAATAAAATAGTTAATACAAATAATTTATGCATACCAAAAAAAAAAAATATTTTGTCAGGTATTATGTTTAATACAAATAAATTAGTATTAATGCGAGTATATCGTATAGGTACATTCGTGTGTCTGTCTCACTCAATGTATGTAGTCATAATACTCAGTGACAACTGATACACAATATAACATATATTATAAGTATATACGTACATGCCCATATGTTATATGTTATTATTAGGCTTAATCGATAGCTGATACAAATAGCCGATACCAGAATGTAATCATTAATCGATAAGCGTAAAATGTGATCCTAGCTTTACTCTATCTTTATAAAATGGAACGTAATACTACGACAAAAATATTTGCTAAAATATTGGAAGAAAATAGACATAACTTTAGTCGAAAATAATGTGGAGAAAAATGGAAACCAACCTTTTTTTTGTGGAGGAAAATATACAGTGAAGGAAAACGGTATCACGGTTTTGGAGGAAAATGTAACCGCTCAAAGTTTTTGGGTACCTACATACCTATACTTCTTCAAAATATAAAGATAAAATATCGAATATCGAATTCCCATTTTTACACAAATTTAGGGATAGGACTGTATGTATATTATGTATAGGTAATGTCTTGCTACAAGTAGGTTACAAATATTGTTTTATTTTTATTTAAATGTCTATCATATTTTTTTTTTTATTATGTTATATTATAACATAATATTATGGAACTGTTTAAAACTTATTTAAATTTTATTTATCATAAATTCAAATTTATTAATTTGGTTTTCTTTTAATTGTGTATTTGTGTCGTAGTATATCCAATGAACGTTTCTTTGTCTATTATAGATTTATTCCCGCGATTATTAAAGTGAGTTGTGAGTTATAGTTGTAGGTATATCTTGGTATCTTATTGTACATTTTTCAAAATACATGTCACGTAGAGCAGTATACACTAACCATTCTACAGCGTCGAGTGCCGACCGAGTATTAATGCATCATTATTAATATTATTACGACGATGAATAAATTTAAAATTAAAAGTGCTGAACTGTTTTCTATTTTACGCAACTTAATGAAACCGTGATGCTTTTTCCCACTTTTATGCATGTATAATATTTAAATTTAGTAATTATATTTTAGTATTGTCGATATATACCATCATAGTGGTTACTATAATATGTCTATAACGCGGCGACGAGGCCAACATTTCACGTTATTTGTTCGTCGTTATCTATTACTATAGTCACCATTATAATTTATACCATTATAATTATTACTATAATATACTATTCAGAATTCATTATAGTCCCGTCATTCGTACGTCCTAATAAAAAAAACTTAAGACATAAAAGGTTGTCTATAAATTATACTATAGATATATAATCTTAGTCGGCCTATTGCAGGCTATTATCATAATATATATATTTAGAAACATTTCTAAATACGGTGAAGATATAGAATGACATTTTCGTCGTCGAACAATCAAGTGACCTTTATGAACTTGTTTAAAATTTAAATAATTTAAATATACTCACTGGTTTCAAAAATTTAAATAGGTCAGACTTCAGACACCATTATCTTTGATCTAAATAAGGGATATTTTACACACGAAACTAGAAAGAAGTTAACTAAAGATAATATATTTTGTAGTTTGTGCATTTTATTTCTTATGTTTGTAATTCATAAAAAAATGTAATATATAAACACACAAACTAATTATTTTAATAACATTTTATAATATTATGTTTATGGATAGAACAGAATTATAGCATATACCTTAATACATAAGAAAATACATCTTTAATTAAATAATGTTCTCGTATAATTTAGAACGTGATACCATCATCATAATATTATATGATTATTATGATTTAAAAAAAAAATTAATATTTGAATAGGAGGTAACTAAATAACTTTCGTAATGATAAAAATGAATTTATTAGACTGTTAAGTTGTCAAAGCGATTGCGGTAACAAGATATATATTTTATATATTTGAAAGTTTTTTTTATTTGTATACATATGATGAACATAACAATAATGAAAATAATATTCCCCAAAATTAATGTTTAGAGTTTGGTCGCACGCAATTTTTTTAATGACTGATACAAAAAATAGCTACCTACATATTATACAAATATAAATCAAATAGAATCAAATATAATAATTACAAATTTAATGAAATTTAAATTATTTTGAGTTAAGTATTTTTAAATTACCCTGTTAAATTAATGTGATCCGACTATGAGTCGTTATAATATAGGATAAGTGGCAGATTGAACAGCAAAGTAAAGTATTGTATTGTATT
>NC_042493.1:54410150-54411414 GCF_005508785.2 Acyrthosiphon pisum
GCACTTCACGCGTTTGTGATATCCGAATTCTTTCACGTTCATTTCGGTCGTCACGTTCTTGTGGACTTTGGTTAGATCGGTAATTAGCTTGGTTGGTAGCATTTCGGGTTATTCTACCTAAATTGCTTCGTCGTATAGGAGGCATATATCAAAAATAAATTATTATGTTTTTTTAATACAAATTTTTTTAATGTCTTCCCAGTAATTTTTTATTATATTTTATTCAAACAATTAAATTGAATAAATATTGTCTATAACATTTCCATGGCAACACAAAAATATTATAGTTTTAATTTATTTTTTTATATTTTAACGGTATCGGGTTCAAATCACAGACATCAATAAAAAGTTTTTGAACTTTTTCTACTTATTCGGTAGACTTTTTAAAAATGTTCGTTCATAAAAACCTTCTCCTGGCAATTCCGAACAGTTAAAAAAAAATTTCAGACAAATCGGTTGGTGCGTTCTGGAGTTATAGCGTCAGGGAGGAAAACCGGACTTATTTTTATATATTAGATTAGCTGTTCAATTAATAGGAAATTTTTTATTGTACCTACCTTTCATATAACACAAAAATATTATATAAAATACCATCTTTGAAACATCACAATTTGACAATAACCGAATGATACCTCCAGTACTTCCCATTTCCACACCTAATTTTAATGGGTATAGGAAATTCACTCAAATTGTTAAACATACCTATATAGGCTATACATATCGCTCATTAGCTCACGCCTTGTCTACACATAGTATTTGTTTACTACAATAACAAAAAAAACTTATACCTATATACACATAATAATTAGGTATGCATATGGGATAGGTGGAGGGTTAAAATAGAGTCTCCCTCATGACCATTTTTTTAATATTTATAATCATTTATATATAATAATTATCTTTCTTAGTTAATATTTTTCAACTGCTATTGAAACAGTTTACCTATCAGCAGCCATGTATTTAAATTTTCATGCTTTTTGAATAAATATTTATTGATATTAATTATAAAAAAAAATTGAAATTTGAAAATATCCGTACAGCTCAAAACGTGTCAAAATATTTTGAAAATTTTAAGTATCTACAGTTATTCATTTTTAATTACAACAAAACAAAAAAATCGATTTTGTATAAAAATTCCCGTTTTTCCTAATTTTTTTTTTTTTGTTATTCCCAAACCTTTTGAAAACTATTGGGGAATTTTAAAATAATTGAAAGAAACAAGATAATGTTGAAGAAAATCAGCATTTTTTTCTGCTTCAAAAGG
>NC_042493.1:54411464-54484610 GCF_005508785.2 Acyrthosiphon pisum
TCATACAAATTTAATTTGGCTTTCTTATAGACATTTTTTTTTTGATAAATGTAGAAAATCTTATAAGGAATCTTGTATTACATTTTCATATCTTAGATTTAAAAAGAAAAATTTTTATGAATTTCTAACTCAAAATAATTTGCAAATTTTCGTGATTTTTCCATATTTTGTCATTTTTTGAACTTTAAATACTTATAAAAAAAAACTGTGACTAACGATTTTTAATATTTTTCATCTGCCTTTGAAACAATATGCTAGGAGCCTTGTATTAAATGTCAAGCTTTTTTATCCAACAAATAAAATTTTATTGATATTTTTAGAAAAAAAACTAAAAAAAAATGGAAAATGAAAATGTCTCTAAACAGTTCAAAATAAATCAAAATATTTTGAAAATGTTATCGTGTATAGAAAATGGAAATATAAACAATTATTGAAAATTTCATGTATCTACGGTCATTTGTTTTAAAGTTACACCAAAAACCAAAATCGATTTTCTCGAAAACAGATTTTGCGTAAAAATTCCTGTTTTTCCTTAATTTTTCTTTTGTTTTTCCCGGCGCTTTTGAAAACGACTGGGAAATTTAAATTTTGACCTCCCCAATGCACCAATAATATTCACTTTCTGATCGAACAAGATACTGAAGTTGAAAATCGTAGCATTATTTCGACTACTTATCGTGTACACAGACACACAAAAAAAAATAAAAATAAAAAAAATGGTGGCTAAGTGGATGTCGCTCTGCTGTACAGTAGGTTAGAAGTGGGTCACTGTATAATGGATGGTATTAAATTTGAATTCAATGATATAATATCACTGTATAAGAAAAAACGATTCTGAGCGGAGACGGTATATCAGTCTATGTATTAGACATATATTATATACTTATCTATGGTATTAAAAAAAAATTGACCTATAATAGGTACCTATTATAAATTCCAAATTAATCATATCATAATATCTATCAGGTACTTATAACGCATTATACGTCAACAAAAAACCGTGGTACTATCATAGATATATAATAGTATACTTTAGAAGTTTCAAGTACCCACGAATAATATTATACAATCACAACAAAATAACTAAAATAGTTATCCTAGGTTTTTAATATGTAATTTCGTCCAATTTTGTACTTAAAATGACTATAAAAATAAACTTAAATTTTCAATTCTTAGATACAAAAATTGATCATTTTATAAATTTTTAACTACAAAATAATTATTGAATCTTAAATTTGATAAATTTTTTCAAAATTCGATCTTTAAATGCTTATAAAAAACAATTGTGCCTATGTATTTTTAATATTTTTCACTGCTATTGTAACAATATATCAGAGCTTTGTATTAAATTCATACACTTTTTGGCCTCAACAGATAAACTTTATTGATATTTATAGAAAAAAAAACTAAAAAATTGAAACTTACATGTCCGTAACAGCTCAAAAAGAGCCAAATTATTTTAAAAATTTTATCGTATATATAAAATGCTAATATAAACATTCAGTCAAAATTTCATGTATCTACGGTAATTTTTTTTTAAGTTACACCAAAAACCAAATTCAATTTTGTGAAAAATCGATTTTGCGTAAAAATTCCCGTTTTTCCTTAATTTTTCTTTTGTTTTTCCCGGCGCTTTTGAAAACTACTGGGAAATTTAAATTTTGACCTCCCCAATGCACCAACGATATTCACTTTCTGATCGAACAAGATACTGAAGTTGAAAATCGTAGCATTATTTCGACTACTTATCGTGTACACAGACACAAAAAAAATAAAAAAAAATAAAAAAACACACATCATTGTAAAATCAATACATTCATCGTTCCACTCAGAATCTAAAAAACACTCATCATTGTAAAATCAATACATTCATCGTTCCACTCAGAATCTAAAACTACAATCTCTTATCTCAAAATCGTAATGTGCTACGATTGATATCAATAAATATTTTTTTTGGAGCAATGTTTAACCCCTGGAGTAAAGTATCCCGCACTTACGGTACCATTAAAAGATGCAGATCACATTATTTTCACCTTATTTTCATCTTATATCGTGGTAGATAGATATTAATTACTATCTGTCGTGGTGCAGGACGCAAGGTGAGGTTAGCATAGTATGTGTTAATGATAACAACAATTATAGTATTGTGTTCGTGCTTGTTATCATATTTCTTGTCTATAACTAGGTACCTGAGCACCACGGACTAATAGCGTTTTCCATCTGACTGCACCAGTGAAAACTGGTACACACTGGTGTACACTGGTCGACACCCTGAATTTTGGCGGTGTGGAAAATTATGTGATACTGTGATTATGGTATCAGTGTTCGCATGTATTGTGCACAGAGATTTTAAATAATCTTAATTAAAAAAATTATTTAAAATCTCCGAGTGTGCACAAAGTGCAGTCAGATGGAAAACGCTATAAGATAAGTCTTAGTCCGTGCTGAGCATCACCCAGCTCATTATTACCATAGAACAAAATACATAGAAGCGATATTCGATCTGCTGATCGGGTTCTTGTTAACCTGTGATCTTTCAGTCTGATCCACCGAAAAGCATGGTCACGCACCTAACTGAATTTATACGTTTGTTAACCTGAGTGACGAAACATTTACTACTGCCGCGTTCAAGGCCACAGTCAGATTTTGCCAACTCATATAATTGCACACATAAGCATTCCCCTACGCTTTACGAGTGCATGGTCATTAATAGATTATATTATATTAAAAACTTGGTCGTATGGTGATTACAGGTTCCCAAACTGTGGATAGCGCTATATTTTGAAATAATACATATTTTTCGTTGATGTTCAAAGTTCAAATTCAGTTTTTCGTTAATCGTTATCTGCGAGATTGACGATTACGAGTTTACAACACCGTATCAAACAGATTAGTAGTTATACCTATTGAAAAGATAGCGATTTATCTGAGTTAAGTGTTAGTAGGTACCTAAATACCTAAAAAAAAAAAAAGGTCATTCAATATATTGTGGGTCCCCAAATTTTAAAAAATTCTCAAAATGGGTCGTACAATAAAAAGTTTGCGAACTTCTGCTTTAGAGCGTTTTTTTTACTAAATTATAATATTCTATAATTATTTATATATTAGAATATAATATGCTTACAATATTATTATAAGCTAGACCTTGAACAATATTTCACATAATATAATAGGTAGGTACGAATCGTTATATCTACAAAGTGATTTTTTAAACATGCTCACCCTCATTTGTCCCTTTAATAATAGATACATAATAGATACATAATATATTATATTGCATTTTAGAATTTTTAATTATAGCTTAAGACAATATTTTTAAATTCCTGATATATTTTGTACTACTTATGGAGTGTCCTGTATACTACTGTGGTGATACGAATTTCTATTTTTCAAATGAGAACCCCATCTTTTTTACTGCAAATTATTTAGCGATTGATTTTCCTGAAAATTTTTATGTATCTAAATCAAAATTGTAATAAGTAGTTTCTGAGTTTTTAAAATGTTTATGCTAATAAGGATTATAATCCTTAAGCTATATTTAATACTATATGTAGTATTCATTACTCTTATATATATTAGGTAGGTACTCATTTACTTAGATCAATTTTAAAAACTATTTATGCTGATAGATGAATAACATATTCAAATTATTTAAGGCCCCGGCTTTTAATTCGGGACCCAGTATATTTTATAGGTATAATCTGGTATAGAATTAAAAGGCTGAGTCCTCGTTTCCAGTTGAAATAATTATCAAATACTTTTTGTATTTTAATAACTTTAAAAACTATTCTAATTGTTTCAATGGGTGTAAATGCGTAACTAAGATTTAATAGTTACAGGGGCTAGAGTCATTGAAAACTAAAGTTCTCCTGTGGGGTGCAATGTTCCCATACACTTTCCCACGGGAAATTTATGAGCATCACCAGACTTTAGAAGTCGCTGGGACTAGGAAGGGGGTCTTGTAAAATAAAAGTTGAAAATTAACTTTGGAGTAAAAACAGTGTTGAGAATAGATAAATAGATATATTATACTATTATACAAAATTGTAAATTGCTTGTATATATTAAAATACCTACTCATAATTGTCTTTAACATTAAAATATAATAAAAAGCTTACGAAGTTTCCTAGATAATAGTCTTACCTTTAGATTTTATAAGAGGTCAATTCATTCTAAATTTTAAATTAATTGAGCTACACGTGTTTTTCTGAGCGTAAAATTTTCTATTTTACGTACTTGTAAGACGGAGACAACAGACGTGATATCATATCCTCTGAACACATTAAAAACACTTATATAGATTAGTATAAATTGTTAAAATAAAATATCTTAAAATATTATCCAGTAATTAAAATATATTATAAATTATAATAAACAAATTGGTTAGGTTATAAAAACACAAGATAATGATGACAGTTGCCTACGATGGCCGCGTTGACGCGTTGTACCTATTGTGTTTTGATAATCTGATTCTAAAATATAAACTCTGATAAGTAGATAATATATACTTATTTATATTAATTATGTATACTGTCTGTATAGTCACAGAATAGATGCAATTTCATCAACTCTGTGGTATAGTAGTAATACAATTGACATTGATAATGGTGCCTAATATATTATATTATAATTTATAATATATACCTAATATATTTGTAGAGCTGTAGTAGTCGTCATCTGCGGACAGTATACGAATCACTCCTATATAATATGTTTTCATGAGTAAATTCACGGGATATACAAAATATTATAAGGAGTCCTGATTAAGAACCTAGTATTAAATACATATAATATATACAATATAATTGTTATATACCTATATTTTGTACATAGATTAATATGCCTAGAATAGTGTACGCAGAAATACGCTATAATAAAAAGTGTATAGGTAACAATAATAATACTATTATTATATACAATTTGTGTTTTTCTGTCACCACAGACGATCAGAAATAACATTGTACCAACATTAAATTAACGTAACACCCAACTTTAAATTAAGGAATATGAAAACAAAATAGATTAAATATATTCTGTGTTTTGACTATCAATATTACCTATTTTTTATATTTTATGAAATTTAGAACCTCGATTATCCACATCTAGTTCAGATACTGGAAATTAAAAAAAAATGTTTTGTTTTTTTAAATACATACAATTATATACATATAATTATAGATTATTAAGTATTACATATTTATTATTATATTAAACATAATTAAACATAATATATGTTTACGATATTTTTTTGACAAAATTATTCATTTTCATTTAATGACAAGCTGAGACGCGCTTTTCTACAGCTAAGCTTAAGTTTCACAAACGTTCGGACAACAGAGAGTTCAGATACGCTAATAATTGTAGTTCGGATCATAGAGAATCATGGGCGCAATTAGAGTTAAAAATTTTTTTTTTTTTGGGGGGGGGGGGGGTAAATCTTAGCCAGGGGGGCTAAGCTCCTCTAGTTGCGCCAATGTAGAGGATTCGTATAACGGAGGTTTGGATAATCGAGGTTCTACTGTACTTGAAATTTGTTCATACTACTTTTAAAAGTACTAATACCTTCTATTAAATTACATTAGTATAGTTTTCGAACACAAAATGTAAAAATGTATATTATACTATATAATTAAATAAGTCAATAAATGTCTAAACATAAAAAATTATCTAGATAAATTAAAATAGATAACTGAAGTTTTCTCTTAGTCTAAGTCACAATACTGAGAGTAAATGCCCACTTGGCATCAAAAATAAAATGTAAGCAAGAAGATAAGTATAGGTAGGTATAATATATATTTTATAACTTCAGTATAAGTACTTATATTATGATGCATATTTTTATAAAATATCATAATCAATAATCTTATTAGAATAAAAGAATTATCTTTCTATATTTTCTATAATGTATCATTAAATCTATTTTGGGTTATAAATTACCTGATGTATATTTTGATTCTCTTTATATAATTATTTATCATTATTTGTACAATCATAAACCGTGTACATCATTGATGTACATTCATAATCAGGGACGGTCTGGGAGAAAAATTCAAGCCGGGAAATATACCTATCAATGTGAAATGGGCAACTATAGTTATTACTTATTAGTTATTAGTAATAACTATCTAGCTTATTGTATTAAGCGCGGTTGGTTAAATACTTAATCACCAACTAGTGCTCACCGGTCACTGGTAACTTAAAAAACTATAGGTTCTATAATATAGCTTATAAAATAAGGATTTTCTTCTTGTAGTATTGTTTACAAATACTAATAAGTATATTGTTTTTAGTATAAAGAAATAATTAATTAATATAATATATTATATCATATACCTACATATTATAAATAAATATTATATTAATACTAAATTTAAAAAAAAAAAAATAATAATTAAATGCATCTAGCAGGCCAATAGAAACTTCCCGGTATCCCCGTAGACCAGACCCTGTCCATAATACTGATAATACTGATAATATATTACATATGAGTACCTACAATATGTGTGATTATTTAATTACACCCATTACAGTTTTTTATGCAATGATTTGGATTTTAACCAGGATGGGCTAAACAGTAAAAACATTAAAGGGGAAAAACGTCTATGGGGAGCTGGCGCTAGAGACCCCAGTTACACCGATAATTATTTTGAAATAAAAACTGATGCCTATGTGCCTATGTGATGTGAAAGTGCTTATAAATAAACTCTGTACGATCACATTTTAAATGGTCCCAATATTAGGCCCAATTTATGTGGTCCAGGTGGTAAGACAAGGTGGTAAGACAAGGAGATAATTAATTACCTCTTCTCTAAGCATGAAAATTTCTATATTAATATAAATTCTCGGAAACTATGTATTTTATACTAACGTACCGGATGATACCGTAATGTATTTACCTCGCAATATTATATCTTATTAGGTAATAATAGAATGTGTTTTTTAACATGCACTATTTGATTACTAAAAATAGGTATAATATATGATTATCATTGAAAAAAATAGCTTGGGGGATATATCCTCTTACTTTTTGTACCCCCTGGTCACTATTAACCCTCTCCTTATCAAACAAAATCTATAAAAAAAGACTACATTTTAACAATTTATTGTCTGTATTGGTTAGTAAGTTTAAGAGGACACTATACCCGCATCATGCTGTCTCCGTCATACAAATGTAAAACATAACAAAAAACTGTTTTGCTCGGGAAAAAAACCGAGCTGTGCTACATAACAAAGAAACGAAATTTTCATAACATAATATTATGTAAAAATGAGAACTTTGGGCTATGAAATATCGAGTTATATTTTTTTCGATATCGGAACTAAAAAAATAGTTATTCAAATTTGAAAAATACAAAAATAATGGATTTTGAAATAATAAGAACTTTTTTCGTATAAATGATATTAAAAAAATAAAAACGATATTTCGTAGCCCAAAGTTCTTATTTTTACCTTTGCGATGAAAATGTTGTTTCTTTGTTATGACTGTAGCCTTTACGTTTCTTTCCTGATCAAAATAGTTTTTGCTATGTTGTACATTTGTAAGACGGATACAACACATATATTCATGTATAGCGTCCTCTTAAATAGTGTCTTCCAGTTTTCAATCTATTATTAGATATATTGATTTTGAGTTATTCTCAAATTGTGGGGTGACAAATGTTTATAAAATAAAATTTTGGAATTTAATTATAATTTACGATTGTTATTTATACAGGTTTCAGGACAATTAAATGCCATAATATTTAAAATATTTAAAAATAAAATTTAGGGGGCCAGTTCGGGGCCACCTACTGAATTTTCTTAGCGGGCCATGCCTCCAAGCCCCCCCCCCCCCCTTGGCGACGAGCCTAAATGCGGCGTCACCACATACACCGATATAATATTATTGTTATTTATTGTTCAGATGTGAATCCCCAATAGGTATACCATTTATTTAGGTATCGTACACCGCCTGTAGTGCAAAGAGAGTTTTGTTCCATGATGCGAGATGATAATCACCGTAACGATCCCTCGAAATTACCTTTTTTGTGTTTGTGTGCCTGTTTTTATTTTCGGATAAGGGAAAAAAATAATGTGCACTATATGCGTATATACATAATATATTATATTCTTATACCTACTGACACCAATGGAGCATGTAAAGCGTGATATATATATATAATGCTCAGTATAACAATGGGTATTACAGTAATTTATTATTATTGAACAGGTACCTACATATTATAATAAACTATATATTTTATTTTGAAGGTACTGCACTGGTGTTGTCTTGTAAGACACTATAAGATATGGGTTTGATTTATATGTTTCTTTATCTTTAAACGAACAAAAATAATAGGTATTCACTACCCCTACAGACATTCAGAGACCCGAGTGGAGCCAAACCAAATGCGAGCTCGTGACACTTGTATACGGTTCTTTTGTTATCCTGCAAACCGTGTACCTACCTATATAGGCGCGTCGTCGCGCCGGCATGGCGTCTTTTACTGTCGCAGTATAATATAATATGTTGTGGCGCCTTGAACACGAATATTATTATTCCATATCATTTCCACGTAAAACCGTAAATGGATTTCTCATGACGGTTTTACAATAAAAATCTCAAACAAAAGTATTGGACATAATGCTTTACCCGTGTAGATAACTTCTGGCGATAATGATGTACAATGCATTGGTGTTCTCGTTGTGGTGAAAGCGACCGGATTTTCTGTCACGTTACCAATACAATATTATATAGGTACGTTTTACATAGGTATACCTACTAGGAATGACGATAAAAGCAAATATTGAATTCTGGAGATTGGAATAAATTTAAATACATACTTTTATATTGTAAGTGATGGGCCACATTTGAAAACATACTGTTTCCGTTTTACACTTTACACAGAAATTATGAGTTTCTATTCTAAGTTCCTTCGTTTTTAGAAAAAAATTATGAACAAGTGCATAAAAATGCATTGTTTATAGCTTATTATTTCATTAATGTTATAATTTTAGTTTTAATCTTATAATTCATAATTTAAATTACTAAAATGCATCATACCGTCAGTTTATCTCCAAAAAATAGTATGACGTGGTCTGATAAATAGATTTAGTTCAGGTAATTTGTCTATGATGCACAGGGCTTCAAGTTTTTTAAATTTAAAAATATATATTTTTGAGTTTTATCTTTTTACTTTATACATATTTCGAAATGATTTTAGGATGAAAAATATCAATATGATAAATGATATAATTAACCATCAATACTTTTGGTGCAATATACTGTTAAAAATCATAATTTCATATTTAAAATTTAGTAAAAATAAGTAAATAAATCATTCAAATGAATTCTCACAGTTTATTTGTATAGATGAATTAATTATTAAAAGCATATTTTGAATTTGCAAGCATTTCTTTTGCTATGATTATAGTATAAACATCGTGCATTTTTAAGGGATATGGAAATAGTTCGTTTTGTAAACATATCTGAAATCATAGGGCGTTTTGACGCATTTTAAAAACCTTAGTCCTAACACCTGGAAATACAACGTTTTAATACAATTCGATTCTTCGTCTATTTTTCCCAAAAAAATATATTTAAATCAATTTATAACATTTTGGAAATTGAACCTACGGCCTACGTTTTAAAATGTCACAACTCAATTTACTATGTAGTGTTTAAATTGTAACTATTTATTATTAAGTACTCAGTAAACATTTAATAATAATTAACATTATAATGTGTTATGTTTAATAAAATATGTTAATCAGTAGGCATTTAGACATCGAGCGTTGTCATGTACAGTACAATAAACTGTTTTTCCCGTTGGTAATGTAAAAGCGACCTTGAGTGACTCTACATATTCTAATAAATATACATTTTCGGCCCACCACGAAAACCGGCGACCCCGCTAGGTAATAATTTAACGTCTTAACCTATACGCGTACAAGTAATAGTATACAGGTATACAATGGACGTAAAACGTCCTCAAAAGATTTACATTATTGTAGTTTTATTCGCTGCGTCGGAGATTTCTAAAATTCGATCAACTAATATAAAACCGTCCGAGATCAGTCCGAGCTATAATTATTATTAATTAACATGAGCACTCTGTGGAAACCATCATTTACGGTTTCGGTTCTTAAATTACTTTTGCTATAGGTACCATTATAATTTATAAGAACACTGACACAGTCGTTTTTCGCTTAAGTTGTACTATAAAGCGTGCACACATCCCCACGCATAAAAATTAATGCAAAGAGGCTAAACTCATGGGCAATGGCTAAATAAACCCATTATTTAAACATGGTTAAACTTATAACATAAGACGGCTGCATGCGGTAGCTCAATTTATTCGTACACTCGATCTTCCGCCGACACCGTTCAATTTTTTTCATTAAATTCTGAACTTTAATTTCCTTGACCTTCACATCCCAAGCACTCTAGCAGTACAGCTAAAATTCCATCGAACGAAAAATAACGCAAAACAAAATAATTTAAAATCCATTTATTGAAAAGTTATATTGGTTTCGTAGAAATATTTATTTCATACATACCTACAGACATTAAAATTGATTATATTATATTCCGTATCCGGGCCATTACCTGCCTGCATTAGTTATTTCTTATTATTAATACATTTAATAGGTATTAACACTATTCTAAACAACGATAGACGTAAACCTTGTATAAGGTTTTAATTCTAAATAACGATAAACGCAAAACTTGTGTAACGTTTTAATTCTAAATAACTATAAACAACTAAAATTGTGTAACATTTTAATTGTAAATAACATAAAATGAAATTTTTTTTTCAAATGCAAGTTTTTACTTGTAATATAAGTATACTTAAGTAAAATTAATATTTAATAAATCATTTCCAAACATTAACAATAAAATTATTTTGTTTTATATTACGATTTGAACAATCACAATTTTTTTAAGATTTGTAATTTTTTACGGCAACGAAGTGCGTTGGATCAGCTAGTATTTTATAAGAATATGTGCCTACGTTCATCAACTATTGTTTGATGATTATTTGTTTTATTTGACGTATCAACCATTCGAAATAATTGTATTTTTTACTTTATATAATCTTTTAAATATTGTGTCTATATCTATAGTAAAACTTGTTAAAACGACTTCTAGTAATAATAATAATAATTATTATTAATATTTACATTATTGTAAAAATATTATTTGGAAATGTAATGTTTTATTTCGGGGATTTGATTTTTACAGAATTATATATAATATAAAACAAAATATTATTGTTAATGTTAGAAATTTATAATATAAATATAAAAGTAAGATTGGTTTTTGAATTTAATGTTTTTACTTGATTTGTAATTTTTGTTAATGATATAGGTAAGTATACCTATACTAAGTATGTATTTGTAATTAAATATTAATAATCTGGTAACTAACTAAAATTGTACGCTTAAAAAATATTTGTTACTTAAATCATTTTCATGTGGTTGTGACTTGTGAGTAATATTGTAGTCTAGGGATTTTTATTCCGATTACCACAGAGCACAGACAGTATATTATTATTTATTATTGTGAAAAATGATTCTTGAGTAAATATATAATATTTATTAATTAATTACATGATTTTTTTTATATTTTTATCGCTCCAACGCTACTTTTCATGTAATATCAAGCCCTACATTTTAGCCATAGTAACACCACTGTAGGCGACGCAGTCTCACACAATGTACCATACATAACCTCTCAACAATTTGTCGAATCAAACAACCTATAAAAAATATTATTATAAATTTGATTATAAAGAGACCCCTATAAAATGTTGGGTAAAAATTTGCGGTTCATCATTTTTTAGCTTACATATACGAATTGTGGCCCATGTTTTTTTTGGTACAAAATAGTATAATACATAATATATACTAATAAACAATTTAATTGAATTTTCCTTACTATATTCATACGTACTTTCTGTAGCAGCATTATTACTACTGAAGGTAATTTTAAAATTTTATTTTTTATTTTTTATTTAAAATGTTATGATATTTGTTTTTTAAATTAATATTATAGCAATTGTAAAAACTTGTTTGATAAAAATTTATAAACTCGAGTAAGTTATTTTTAAATTATTATTATTAATAACCAGTCAACGATAATATGCTAAAATGATAGATACACAGTGGAAATCAAGTGGTTTTGTTGGGAGGTGAGGGGGATAGATCCCCTCATGACCTTTTTTCAATGTTTAAGATCTGATAACCATAAATTATATTTAAAATAAAATAGTGTAGCTTAAAAAATCAACCATTAATTTTATAATTAAAGTATAAATGGTGGTTATGGACAGGCAAGGAAGTGGGTTTGACACCGGTACCCAAATTACTTGCTACCTTTTTCCCCCGGGACTCAATTTACCGCATTAAAAATGTTCACAAATTATCGTGGATCTAATTTACCTAGCATCAGAAATTTCCTCCCAGAGCCTTCTGAAAAGGCCACTGATCTATCCTCAACAATTCTACTTAAGAATAGAAATCGTCACTATTATAGAATATTATAATGAGTACCTATACCTCAATACTGCCTATACTGCTATTAAATATCTTACTTAGGTACTAAAATGTTAAATTTATGATGTGTCTACATAAATTATCTATGGCTAATGGCGTTTTTGAATCACACACACATAGCTGTTTATTTGACTAACAAAATTATATTGGAGACAAAGAAACATGAACACGACAGCGAGTACACTTAATTGATAAATGTTATTAATATGTATATGCGAGTGTGTGACCCGCGTGTGTACTTGTTTTTTTCATTATGTTAATATGGCTGATATAAATACAACTTTCAAATATCTCAGTATCCGTTTATCTTACATCGATATCATAAGAAAATTTAAATGTATATTATAATTAATAGTATGATACATGTTATATGTAATAATTTAATATAATATTAACAATCAGACCATTTTCAGCTGGTAATAAATTAATCATTTGTTAAAAAAAAAAAAATCGAATTGTATTTAAATGTTTTTAATGTAAACAGTTTTAATTAACACATATCATTATGTTATGGTTGCTTTATATTTAAAATATTTTTATTGAGCATGTCTATAAACTTGTGCCTACAATTATAAATAAAATAATATTTCAATTGAATTTGAAACGTATGAAAAAAAATATAAAATAATAATAACAATACTATAGTTATTACTTATAACTTATTAGATATTAGTTAGGTACTAGGTATTCAATACGCACTACTTAGTCACTCATACACGAATAGTATTTCTTGTTATTATATAATTTCTATTTAATGTTAGTGTTAAAATATAAAAGAGTAAGTATCTACTTATAACAAAATATAAGTTTAATAATTTGGTGTGTTAGGGGGACGTTAGGTACAGTGGCATTTGTTGTCTCTGTTTTACAAGTGTGTAATATAACAAATTTTACGCTCAGCAGAACACGTTTATGTCCGTTATTTTAAAAATTAGAGCAAATTAACCTCTTATACAATTTAAAGGTAAGATTATTATCTAGACAATGACATAGGCTATTTATTATATTTTAATTTTAAAGGGAGTTATTAATATTTTAATATGTACAAACAGTTTAAATTTTAAAATACACATAACTCGCTTTAAAATTAAAATATAATAAAAAAAACCTACGTCATTGTCTAGATAATAGTTTTACCTTTAAATCATTTAAGAACTCAATTCACTCTAATTTTTAAACTAACGGAGATAAACGTGTTCTGCTGAGCGTAAAAGTTGCTATGTTACGCGCCTGTAAGACGGAGACAACAAACGTCACCGTAACGTCCCTTTAAATGCATTAACTGTGTACTAGTTGTATATGGCAAAAACAACTAAACAAGGTAGGTATTTTAGTTAATTTAGGTACCTATACCTACTTCAAATAAAACATATTATAGTTTTAATTGGTCATGATTATATTAGGGATCCCAAGAATATATTGCTTCTGTACCAGCACTCACCCTTAACTCCCGACCCGTACATTTTTCGGCACATTCTTACTGCATAATAACATGATATCTTCTGTTAGTTGTCCGAGTTGAACTACCTATCTATCTAATAAATAAAAAAATAATGAAACATCTTTTTTATATTGCGTTTACCGTGCGATGGGTGTGTCAGGTGTCACGGTATCTACTTTCGTTTTTATATGGCCACAAATTAAAAAAAATATTTATTATTATTATTATTAAAAAAAAAAATAATAAAAACAGGTAATGTCACTAAATCACGTTGAATTCCAATCCCGCCATCATGTACCGGGGCTTCTCCCCCTCACCCAACAGTCGACGGCCGACCACGAAAGGTACAAAATTAAAGTTTGTTTATATAATATGATTTTTTTTTCTATATCGTGGATATCTGTCTGCTTTCCGTTAATTTGCATATAGATTGGTCTGTGACTATATTATCATGAGACTTTGTTATAAGTTATAACTTATATCTACCTACCATAGTCCTGATAATAGATAAATTATATAGATATACGTAGTAATGTAATATATAAATGGATTATATAGATATAAAATATCTATTATCAGGTCTAGGCTACCTAATTATATGGTGGATAATGATACTAATAATTATAATATATAAAATGAATATCACGCTTTAAAATACTAATGTAATGACTAATGAATATACCTATTGTTAAAAGGACGTTTCGCCCCTGTCGTTTCATCCCCGTCAAAAAAGCCAGTCGACGGGACGTTTCGTCTTCGTCTATTATTAAGATAGGACATTTGGCTCCCTTGAGTTATGTGAAGTTATTTACCTAACCATATTTCTTTGGTCCCTGGTATTTTAAATCACTACATTTAAATAGCTTTTTTTAGTTTAAAATTTCAATTATTTTTACAAAACGTACAATTTCAATATAATTTATATTAATATGTGGGGATGGCCAAAACAACTACTTCACAAATAGTCAGATCTATCGCCAAAAACTTGTAATAAAATTCATAATTTTGATTTTTTTTCAATTTCTGGCCTAAGCTAAAAACTTGTATTTATAATTTGAATATTGATGTTTAATTTGTTCTCAGTTATTTCAATTATTGTCTTCATGTCTTAAATAACCGTTAATTTTAGTCTTTCAATACTGTAAGTATCCTTAACATTTGGGGTTTTACATATATTTATATTATTACTATTAAAAATAATAAATTTTTTCAATATATTATTTTTGGGAATTTCCTAACATGTGAAATTACCAATTTTGTTTGAGTTGTTCGGAGATAAAGACGACGACGACAACGACGATAATATTAACTACTGGAGGGAAAATGTCCTATCTTAATAATAGAGAGGGACAAAATGTCCTTGGGCTCATTTTTTTTACGAGGACGAAACGGCGGGGGCGAAACGTCTGCGATTCGAATATATTATGCTTAATTATTTTATAAATCCTTATAGAGTTGCTACAGTTTTTAGTGTTGTAATCATTAAAATAATAAAATTCTTATGCTGAGTTCCACAAACAGTATATTAAATTTAATGGTTCGCTAAAATTTAATAGACTACTATATTATCTTGACCATTAGCTCACTATTGATTCATTAAATGTTTGATGCAACCCGGCATTAGGTATACCCTGGGCGACAATATAGTATAATATCTAATCTATGTACCTACTGACGTCGTTGTTATTTTGATAGCACAAAGCAGAGATCTGATGTAACCACTAACCATTATCAAAATTAAACACCGAACAATTCATTTTTAAAATAACTACAAAGGCGTGAAAACAATTAATTTTTTCTTCCATAATATGGAATCCATATAATATTATAGTGTCATTATATTATAATAATTTTTTTTCTAAGAAAAAATAATGACAGTCTTATCTTTACAAAATAGTTTTGTTTAAAACGCGTGTGTAATATTCTAGTCGATATAATTAAATGTCAAATGGCAATGAGGTCATTCGTTGTCTTTAAATTGTTGTAATACCCACACATAATAATACTATTATATTATATACTTATCAGAGTGAATAATGAACAAACTCTCGCAATACCTAGATTTTAAATTATAATTAATTAATTAATAATATGTGTGGTAAAATGTTCAGAACTTTATATCTCCAATAATTATTAATTTATGATATCTACAATATATTTTAGTAATTAAATGATATAATAATAAATGGACTCATATGTTAAATAAATCACGTAGGAACACATTGAATGCTTATAATACTTTGCCCAATAAAATGATGGTTTTATATAATAATAATAATTTATTATTGATTATAGGTACAAAGGTACACAATACTAGTATTTATAATCAATGATAGAACATACAAATAACACGTGCACTTAATAACTTATATACGAGTAGAACAAAATTGGTGTTATTATTCTTGTTAGTTGTTGATAATAATTAATAATTAATAGCATAATATTTTATACGTTTCTATGCTTAATACTCAATGCTCATAAAGTTATAAATATTATTTTAAATTAATTACCACGAGCCACGAGAAAATTGTATCATCGTACAGTATGATACACAGAATATCTAAGTGTAGGTATAACGTCGTACGATTGTCTTTACGGTGACTATACAACAAAATATTGTTACGAAATTATATAAAAATTAATTAAAACATGTTACGCCGATTAGATTGGGGATTAAAAATCCTCTATAATACTACTAAATCTTCTATACTACAAATTTTGAGCTAAAACACTTATTAGGTATCTATCATAATTCATAATAAAAGATAAGTATACATTTTTTAGGGCATCTCTATAAGTCATAAACAGGGCTGTGAATTTAATGCACTAAACAAATGCTAAATAAACATGTACGCACTAAAAACTAGAAAAATATGATTTAAAATATGCACTTAAAATTTAAAAAAATACTTAATAAAAACGTCTTTATTAAAAAAGCTGATTTTTTTGTTTGTTTGTTTCCTATATTGTTTGAGCTTCTGTATTTAATAATATTATAGGTATATGGATATAATGTGAACAATATCTTTTAAAAATTAATTTTCATCTACACGACAAAATTATTGTTTAAAAATAATAATCGGCTGTAAATACGTTTATTGTTCTCAGTAAGTAGTGGAGTATTGGTAAATGGTATATTGGTAATGTGACTCGGCGCGGCGCCGTGCAGTAGCTGAAACCAATCATTCTCTTAATTGAGAGTAAGCAACGGCCACTGTCCCTAGTCTCGGTATGGGACTATTATAGTCCCGAGTTCGTAGTTTGCAAAAACCTTGCCACACATACACGTGTTCCTAACCAACCGTTTTCAACCGTACTAATAATTCCAACCTTACCGTACTCGCCTTACCCCAACTTACAAGTTAATGACCTCAGTCGCCGAAGCCTTAAACTAATGTAAAAAAAGGTATAATATAATATAGTTATGGGTGAGCATAAAAAATGTAGTTATTACTCTTTGTATGCTCAGGGAATTAATTGAATTAATCTTAGAATTTATATTATATTATACAATTTATTATACAAATACCAAAATACCAATAATACCTATACTTTTTATAAATATAAAATATAGAATTGAAAGTTGAAACAGTTTAAATTAAATTATAAATTATTGCGATAATATGCCTCTTGGTAATAGACAATAAAGTGTTTATACAGGCACACAACTAAAATACAGTCTGAAATCTTAAAAAACAATTGAAAATAAAACTTTTATATAATATTGTGATTAGTGTCGTTACCTATATCATACTCATAATTTAATACAATACAATACTTTACTTTGCTGTTCAATCTGCCACTTACCTATATTATAACGACTCATAGTCGGATCACATTAATTTAACAGGGTAATTTAAAAATACTTAACTCAAATAATTTAAATTTCATTAAATTTGTAATTATTATATTTGATTCTATTTGATTTATATTTGTATAATATGTAGGTAGCTATTTTTTGTATCAGTCATTAAAAAAATTGCGTGCGACCAAACTCTAAACATTAATTTTGGGGAATATTATTTTCATTATTGTTATGTTCATCATATGTATACAAATAAAAAAAACTTTCAAATATATAAAATATATATCTTGTTACCGCAATCGCTTTGACAACTTAACAGTCTAATAAATTCATTTTTATCATTACAAAAGTTATTTAGTTACCTCCTATTCAAATATTAATTTTTTTTTAAAATCATAATAATCATATAATATTATGATGATGGTATCACGTTCTAAATTATACGAGAACATTATTTAATTAAAGATGTATTTTCTTATGTATTAAGGTATGTGCTATAATTCTGTTCTATCCATAAACATAATATTATAAAATGTTATTAAAATAATTAGTTTGTGTGTTTATATATTACATTTTTTTATGAATTACAAACATAAGAAATAAAATGCACAAACTACAAAATATATTATCTTCAGTAAACTTCTTTCTAGTTTCGTGTGTAAAATATCCCTTATTTAGATCAAAGATAATGGTGTCTGAAGTCTGACCTATTTAAATTTTTGAAACCAGTGAGTATATTTAAATTATTTAAATTTTAAACAAGTTCATAAAGGTCACTTGATTGTTCGACGACGAAAATGTCATTCTATATCTTCACCGTATTTAGAAATGTTTCTAAATATATATATTATGATAATAGCCTGCAATAGGCCGACTAAGATTATATATCTATAGTATAATTTATAGACAACCTTTTATGTCTTAAGTTTTTTTTTATTAGGACGTACGAATGACGGGACTATAATGAATTCTGAATAGTATATTATAGTAATAATTATAATGGTATAAATTATAATGGTGACTATAGTAATAGATAACGACGAACAAATAACGTGAAATGTTGGCCTCGTCGCCGCGATATAGACATATTATAGTAACCACTATGATGGTATATATCGACAATACTAAAATATAATTACTAAATTTAAATATTATACATGCATAAAAGTGGGAAAAAGCATCACGGTTTCATTAAGTTGCGTCAAATAGAAAACAGTTCAGCACTTTTAATTTTAAATTTATTCATCGTCGTAATAATATTAATAATGATGCATTAATACTCGGTCGGCACTCGACGCTGTAGAATGGTTAGTGTATACTGCTCTACGTGACATGTATTTTGAAAAATGTACAATAAGATACCTAGATATACCTACAACTATAACTCACAACTCACTTTAATAATCGCGGGAATAAATCTATAATAGACAAAGAAACGTTCATTGGATATACTACGACACAAATACACAATTAAAAGAAAACCAAATTAATAAATTTGAATTTATGATAAATAAAATTTAAATAAGTTTTAAACAGTTCCATAATATTATGTTATAATATAACATAATAAAAAAAAAATAATGATAGACATTTAAATAAAAATAAAACAATATTTGTAACCTACTTGTAGCAAGACATTACCTATACATAATATACATACAGTCCTATCCCTAAATTTGTGTAAAAATGGGAATTCGATATTCGATATTTTATCTTTATATTTTGAAGAAGTATAGGTATGTAGGTACCCAAAAACTTTGAGCGGTTACATTTTCCTCCAAAACCGTGATACCGTTTTCCTTCACTGTATATTTTCCTCCACAAAAAAAGGTTGGTTTCCATTTTTCTCCACATTATTTTCGACTAAAGTTATGTCTATTTTCTTCCAATATTTTAGCAAATATTTTTGTCGTAGTATTACGTTCCATTTTATAAAGATAGAGTAAAGCTAGGATCACATTTTACGCTTATCGATTAATGATTACATTCTGGTATCGGCTATCTGTATCAGCTATCGATTAAGCCTAATAATAACATATAACATATGGGCATGTACGTATATACTTATAATATATGTTATATTGTGTATCAGTTGTCACTGAGTATTATGACTACATACATTGAGTGAGACAGACACACGAATGTACCTATACGATATACTCGCATTAATACTAATTTATTTGTATTAAACATAATACCTGACAAAATATTTTTTTTTTTGGTATGCATAAATTATTTGTATTAACTATTTTATTATTTTATTTATTATTTATTGGAGGAAAATGGACAGTGGAAGAAAACGGTATATTGTTTTTGGAGGAAAATGACTATACGGCCAAAAATTCGTATGCGTGCTAAAAAAAAACTTTGGCCGTAATAATTAGTATATCCCAAATACCAATAAATCTCGATCCACAATTAGTTTTTACGGTGTACCTATACAACTTGTGAGTTGTAACCATGCAATAGTGAGGTTACGGCGTGGTAGTGGTATTCGTCTACCGTCGGCCATTGGTTCGTAAGTAGCGAGGGATAGCGTGTCTCTGCAAGCGACGTCACTGGTAGGGAGACGGCCCGACCGACCGACCGAGTCACGTGCAAATAGTTGTGCACGTGTGCGTGGTCAGAAACGTTTAATATTTTCTACATTGCCGTTCGGCCGCCTGCTGTGGTACTACTTGTTGAACGCCATTGTTGTTGTTGTCGAATTCAGATGTCACATCCGGGTGGCGGGAGAGGTGACCGCTTGGAGCAGGCTGACCACACATGGGTAATGTTTTTATGATAGACCTGATATTATAAGGTTATATTATACGTTCTGAATTTTTAATGCCTTTATCATATTATTTTGATGCATTATAAAATTATTGTTCAAGGTTAATTTGTTAAAGATCAATATTACTCAACTGTGATAATATAATGGGTATACTTACAGTCTCTACATCAATAGATAATAATATTATTACAATATTACTAATATATTAAACAGAATTCTTATCTCCTTTTTTAAAAAAAAACTGATAAATTAATACCACTGCCGATGAACGGTACATACAATAAATTTATTTACGAATAGAAGTTAATATATTGTAATCATTGTAATTATGGAATTATTATACATCTATTTTCAACCAACTATCAACATCAAGAATTTTTATATTCTGACCGTAGCAATGAAGCTAGAGGTTTTATAATGGTGTTTATTTATTTATTTATTTTTATCCTGTATACAAAATTTCTACAAGAAGGAGTGCTTAGATTTCAACATATAGTACCGACATATCACGAAAAATCGCTAAAAATGTGATTTTAATTTCTAACGCTTTGCTTATCATCATATCAACGAATAAAAAATAATAATACTATAATATTAATTCAACTTACCTACAGGCTATAATAAATAATAATAATATAAAAATCTATAGCCTGACAAACCGTCTCCACTCAGAATCGTTTTTGTTGTACAATCATATTATATCATTAAATTCAAGTTTAATACAATCCATTAAACATTGACCCACTCGTAACCTACTGTACAGCAGAGCGCAATCCACTTACCCTCTTTTTTTATGTTTAATTTATAGAAGTTGTTTTCGGTTCATGAAAATTTAATTTTGACTCGTTTTCCACTCCCTAAAATAAATAGCATTAATATAAGCTAAATCGCTCTTCTAAAACAATTAAATTATTACAATAATTACAAAAATATTTTTTTCCGAAGTATCCACAAAATGTTAGGTGTGACTATATAGATTATAGATAAAATGTACCTAGTACCTACCTATAGAAGATCTTTCATTTTGCAGTTTGAACACTGCAAAATTATTCGAAACCGACAGTAGTGTTACGCTATAATATAGGTTCAAATAATAACACTATATTATTAGTACAATTATTTTTAAAATTTATAATATAAATTATAAATTATAATATAATATTTGTAATCAGCGTGTTCTTATTTCACGGAAACGCCATCAGTCGTACAATAACTCCGTAATAAGTCGAGATTTCCAAAACTTCAAATTATATCCAGCAGTGCCTTATTTTTTTCTATCTTAACATACTTTGTAGGTATAGGTAAAAGGTATGTATTATAATATTATAAACTATAAAGAATATTCTACATAAATATAATATACAATGTATATTATGTAATATGTATATAATATGTCATATTATTAAAAATTAATGATTAGGTAGGTACACACCTATACATAAACGATATACAATACGATGCCTCTTAATTCACGTAAAATAAATAGGTAGATACAAAAATTTTGCGATGTCACAATTCATTTTGTTTTTCTTTACATCAATTCTTAAAACAGTTATTATATTTATTATGAGTTTATGAATTGAAGCACGTAATTATTGAATACCTACTGAGTATTGGGTAATGACCAATGGTATATCTTTACATTTAATTTGATTTATTATACATTACTAATATTATAATTTGTTATGTTCAATAAATATAATTAGTTCATAATTACCTAGCAACAATGCAACATAGATTAATTTGAGCTCCTAAGTTAGGAATATATTGATGATTAAAATATTTAATAATTGTAGTATAATATATTATAGAAAGAAAACTACAGTTGTGACTTGTGGACTGTGGTAAATGTATTGTAATAATAATAATATTAGATCGATAAGTAATTGTGAACAACATAAGTTTTACTATTTTTCACATGTGATGGAGGGGGGGGGTTGTCCTCTGTAGTTTTTTTGGATGTAAATTTTTTGTCTATCAATATTAAGTTACAGGGTTATATCGAAAACCTACATAATAAGGACGCTGCATAACGAAAGTTAATTCTTCTATTTATAATACAATATTGTAACTCTGTTGTTAATACATTAGGTAACTAGAATGGTATTTAGTTTGCAACGAATTTTTTTAATTATGATCTCCAAATAATTGTGCAACAATCGAACGACCACTCTATAAAAAGGTATAGGTACACCTTTGAATATATTTTAATTTATAAGGACAATTAATCCAGTATAAAAAAAATTACGTTTGTGTAAATTGTAGAGAAATATTTTACTAAAAAATAATATGCTGTTTGTTTTTTTTTTTAATGTGCAAATAATACAGATTATATTTTTCCTACAATGCAGTGCACGTATGGATAAAATGTTATCTACATCGTGCTGCTGTGTATGTAATATGCATGCATAGCTAAAAAAGTTAGGCGTACCTATGAAGTACTTATCTACGTATGTATAATATTATAGTGTGTATGATAATATTATATGCTTTCACCTAAGTACAATTTATTTCATAGTATAAATATTTGGAAAATCCATTTTAATCCACCAATAATATTGTCATTGTTAATAATCAGGGCTCATAAGTTCAATGTACCTAGGTACATGTTTTTTTTTTGCTATACAGAAAAACATGTTAACTGAGAATTGAGATACAAATAAGTTTCATAACAATAGTAATAACTAATAATAATATGAAGTTTGATAGTGCATGTTTTTGCATGTTTTGGGTGTTAAGGCATATTTGGCATATAGTCGATTTTTTACAGTCGTTAGTGCATATTATTATTTCATATAAATATTTTTTAGACAAATATTTGAAAAGTTTCTTGTTTCTTATTTACTTTACCGTTTATAAAATTATAGTGTTTTAAATTATTTGTATTCAGTGTATGTGTGACTACCTAGTGTCCTAGTACATGCCTATTTAGATTGTATGCGTTTTATGAAGTACCACGGAAACAATGTAATCGTTACCACTACCATCCTTCACCGTACAAAGTCTGTTGTCGAAACGAATCTGTACATGCGTGCAGCTTCTCACCAACCAGCATTTATAATTGTGTGCATTGGAACAGTATAGTTTTCTTGCATTTCGGCACTCGCCGATGATTTTACTCGTATGAGTAAAACATTGTAAAACAACAGTTAGGTAGTTCCGATAACTAGTTATTCCATACAATTTCTAAATAATTCTAGTATTAATTTTTTGGCTGAAGCCATTCGATAAATTATGAAATAACGGATTTCATACTTGAACATATTGTAACATATCTATTAGGTACCACTGATTATAGTAGTATACCTATCTAAGGTTATACAATATTATAAATTATAATACATGTTTAGATAGGTACCTAAACAGTATTACAGACTGTACATATACACCTATAATACGTATGTTGTGTATAATATGTATGATAAGTATCATCATGGTTGGGAAATGTCGTCCGTCGATGACGAACTCGAGTGGAGCAAAAATCGAATATTGTTGATGAGAAGAAAGCGAGAAGGAAGTTCAAGTAGGTACCTACAGACTCGCGATTGATGGAAACGCTGACGAAGGGGCAGCAGTATTAACATGACAAATATTTATTGTCATTTGTCATGAATACTGTTAATACAATAGCTTTTGTGTAGGTATTTTGTATCTTTTGTAACGGCGCGGCGGCAACAGCACTAGCGCCTACGTAGTGGGATCGTGTCGAAACCCCGTACTACTATTGTAGGTAGTAATTGTTGTTCAGACAATTCGATGCGTTGTTAACGCGTTGTCCGCACGTTTCGTTGACAACCATATTATTTCTACGGTAACGCCACACCGCATATCACGTCCGTGGACACTGTTACAGCTGACATTCGTAGACACTGTTGCGCTGCGCCGAGTACTTGTTCGCGCGTTTTCGAATTATTTATCGATCGTTCGGCCGGCTTGCCGCCTAGTAGGTGTCAGTGTTATATTTTACGCGTACGTTTTGAATTCCGCATCCAAAGGAAAATGAATAGGAACTTGAGCCAAGATATATTCAAAGCAATATTTCTCGACGATATAAATATGCTGAGGGCGGTATTCAACTACTACAACCTCTACTCGTGGAACTTGTTGGACAAACGCGGCCTGGCACCAATCCACTATGCGGCGTACAGAGGCAGCGTGGAAATCGTCTGCTTGCTCTTGTCTGAGGCGAGTTTCCTGAGTATCTCTCCCCCCTCCACCCACTTTACGGACATGCACACGGATAGCAAGAGTAAAAAACTATAAAAAATCGAATTTCGCGTCAAAAATATTGTTATTGTATTATAGTCGGAAAATGGTAGATTAATACGAATAAATCGTGCAAAGTAACCAATACAAGAAATTCTATTCGTTATTTAATTTTAATTAATATTGTTAGGTGTAGCTGTGTAGGTATAAAAATTTTAAATAGATACCTCTGACAATTATTTTATCGATATTTTTAATACAAGTCAAATTTAATTAGATCATCTATTTATTTGAAAGGATTATTATAATAATTATTAGTTGGGTACGGGATACCTAGGTATATAACAATTATAAAAATTTAAACTAATGTAGAACTTTTTCAGAGAAAAATATATTTATAATTTTTGTACATAATACATTATAGATAAGATTTGATATTTTAAAATTATGAACTTTAAGACGTATAAAAATAAATACATATTATAATATACAATAAATAATTTCCGAAGAGGGGAGGGCTAAATCTTCCTTGGATTCACGGCTTGTTTTAAAAACTTACATTCGATCCGTATTCCGACTGAACCCGTACCTACCAGGATTTCTTAAAGGGGGTGGGGTCCATATATGTTAGAATGTTACGAAACAATTTTCATACTATTTGGACGTTTACCCCCCCTTAAATTATAGGTATGGCCAAGGGGGGTCTGGTTTTGGGACTCCCTGGTTGTGCTAATGACTACCTACCTACCTATATGTTTTGTCGTTTTAATCTTCATATTTATACTAATACAATAATATACACTGTACTTTCTTTGTTCATTTCAGGGCTCCAGAGTAAACTATGGAAGTAACGACAACCAAAATTCCCCCTTGCATTTGGCGGCTATCAAAGGTAACATTGAGATGTGCAGTCTACTGTTGAAATTTGGCGCTAAGAGATATGTGACCAACCACATCAACCGCACCGCGGCTCAAATGGCCGCTGAAAATGGTATGTATGCACATTTATGCGATATTAATAGGTACCTACTATACGGTGGTCGACTGTCGTGTCTGTATATTTCAATATGTATATGTTTATACTTAGGCCATTTCCACTGTGCGGCAATGATCAACAACTTTGTGCCCCAAGAAGAAGTCAGATATTACACATTACCGGAGTTCACTGGCGCCGAACCAAAGTTACCACCTGAATTGGAAGGAATTTTTTACAGATTTATTATGATGGTAATGATTAGCGATAATATGGATTGATACTCTATTATTAATTATTATGAAAAGAGTCTAATCGTAGTGTCATATTCTTTTTCAGACTAATATCCATCCAGTAAAGGTGGTTTTTGAATTACCTCCTGTCTTTCTCGTCAATGATAATGCGTTAAAAATTGTCAATGTATTACAGTTGATGAGCAAGCGTCAATTTTACAAGAAAGAAGAGTGCCCAAGTACAGTAGAAATGCTGTCATTTAAATTCCATTATCTGGCTACTATTCTGTTTGAACTTGCAAAACCCAAGTAACTTATATCTAATATAGGCAATGCGTTTACCTATTTAATAATATGTAAATTTTTATTCTCAGTGATGATACAAGTAAAAAGCAAACAGATCCCAAGGATGTGTTTATACAGAAAATATCCACAGTCGAAAATTATTTGCAACAGTTTCTTTATGAGTGCATTGTAAAGTTCTGCCCCAAGGATACTACACTTTTTAGAAAAGTAAATTTATTTTCCATTATTAAATTTTATATTTGCTTTCAAAGTTAATGCTAGTTACTTTTCTAATCAAAATATTGAAAGTTTAAACTGTATGATCATTGGTTATCAATTACAATTACTTAAAACAATGGAATCTCTGCATCTAAAATCAATACATTTTTTTATGTTTTAACTCTATAGAATATTTAAATTAAATTATCCTACTCTTGTTTTTCAATCAAAGTAAATCATTATTTTCTTTTATAACTGTTACGTTGTATTTACGATCGTAGGTACATAGTATGATTTTAAATATATTTATACTAATAATTTTCTATACAATATGATTATACCAATGACCCGATGGTCTTTTAAACTATGAATAATTGACTGCTTCCATGAGTAATAACAATTTAAGAAAAGTAAATGTACCATATTAATCGTATAAAAAATATCAAAGTTTAAAAAAAAATTATATCATTAATTTCTTTCCAAATAATTTTTATTTTTTAAAATATTTAGTATTTACAAAACAGTTTAATAATTATTATTAGCTACTTTGTGTATTTGTGTATATTATGTAAGCTTATAGTTAGTTTTGTGAAGTATTAAGTAAATTAATACATAATTAATGTACTTAAATGTACATATTATATACATATTATAATTTATAGTTAGTATTTAGTATTAGTATTTATTTGTTAGTAGGGAACGGATTTAAATGCTCCAAGAAACAAGAAAAATGCATTAAATAAATACCATTTAATGCATTCATAACAGATTTCTTTTTAAAAATGCACTAAAAAATGCTCTTACAATTATTTTTAACATTGCAAAAATTTGTTTTGTTATTAATTAATATTATTATATAAATATAAATTCTTATTTTTATTAATTATGCACATCATCTTATTATTCATCGTCTGTCTTCTTTTTACCCAGAATATTATATCCAAAAAATTAATTATACACACCTTATTATTGGTGGCGACGGTGTTATATTTATCTTTTCTGTAAAAACATAACTAATAATAAATATAGAAGTAAAAGGCAATATAAATAATATTTTATTTTATTCTTTTTGAATGATTTTTGCATGAATTTTTTCAAAATGTTATCCATTCTTATATAAAAATTCACTAAAAATGTCCAAAAATGCTCTAATAAGTAATAAAATCCTGAAAATATAAAAAAATGCAAAATAAAAGTTATATTTTTAATTCCTTGATGTATGAAATTAAATTTGTGATTAAAAAGCAATGTTTTTGTTACATTTGTAACATGTTTTTTGTACATTCAGAAAAAAAATGCAATTTGCATTCAAATCCGTTCCCTACTTAATAGTTATATTATGATGATTTATTTAAGTCGCATATAATTTTAAATAAAATCTTTTTTATGAGTTAAATTTATTATTTCTACTGTAAAAGATTATGATTCAAATTGTTCAATAATGATAAATTTGTTTTATTCTAGATGGTATCTTATATGGTTCAAGGAATGGATAGCCTGCCACCCCTTGATATTATACTATTACTGGTTGGAAATAAACGTGCTCAGAGTGTTGAATCAACTGCTGAACCATCTCCAACATGTGCCGCATGCGATGAAATAAATCCTTCAAAAAAGTGTCCTAAATGCAAAGCTGTGCAGTATTGCAACCGCGAGTGTCTGAAAATTCATTCAGTTATGCATAAAAAGAAATGTAAACAAATACGCAAGGAAATCAAAGATTTGAAATCATCTGAAGAGACTTCGGCTTTAGCCAAATGTTTATCTAAAATAGGGATCAAATAAATTGAAACCAAAACAAATGGAGAAACATAATTTAGTAGATATACCTACCTATGTTGGATATTATTATTATTATATTATATAATGATTATGATTGTTATTATTATTGGCATGCATATAATATTCAATGGTTAATTCTTTATTGGTTTAGTATTTAATTATATAAATGTTAATAATTTATAAATTTAAAATTTACATTACATGTTTGAATAATAATATATATAAAATAATTTGACTATAAGTGTCACCCCGATTAAGTATAATAAATATATTATAGATGTCTTATTGGTAATAAATTACTATAATTTAGTAATTTTCCTTATCTCATCTATTATATATCACTAATTAAACTATTAACCATACATTTGTATATGGCAAATTACTCAAACATTTTAAACCTAATTTGTACCTGATTTTAAAATATTTTTGCAAATGTTATATCTTTTGAGCTAATTGCTTTTTTCAATTATTGTTTAATAATCTCATTTAATTTGTAAGCTTGTAATCCAACATATAATTAATATGTAAAATATTTTATTAAAACATCTATAAAATAATATAACACTATTTTTTGGTTATTGGTAAGATATTATGTGCATTATTATTTATATAAATACTTATTGTGTACCTAGAAACAACAAATTCAAATTTGTATAGTACGTAGATGGTATTACCAAAAAAATGCTAAGTAAATACATCAGCTTTATATTTTATACGAATACCTATACAATTACTTGAAAAATAAAAAAATTGAGTCAATTTGATCAATCCGTTCTCAAGTAGGACTAGCTATTTACCAACTGACAGCATCTCATGGCTTCGTTGCCCGTTAAAAATGCCAATTGTCTATAATCACCTCTTAGAACAGTAAAAGTGCTTAGATTTTAGTCAAAAGCACCTTAGTCAAAAGTCAAAATGTTCACGGAAAATCAGATTTTGACAAAATCGATTTCGGTTTTTGGTGTAAATCTAAAACAAATTTCTGTAAATACGTGCAATTTTGACTGAACATTTATATTAGCATTTTCAATACACTATATCATTTTCAAAATATTCAAAATTTTGATTTGTTTGGAGCTGAAAGGATATTTTCAGTTTCCAATTTTTAAAATTTTTTTTTTTCTATAAATGTCAATTAAATTATTTGTTGAATCAAAAAGCGTGAAAATATAATACAAGGTTCTTAATATATTTTTACAATGGCAGTTGAAAAATATTAAAAATACATAAACACTGTTTTTTTTTTTTATAAGCATTTAAAGTTTAAATTTTTACAAAATACGTAAACGCCACGGAAATGGAAAATGTAAAAATGTTTCTTTTTAAATCTAAAATTTGAAAGTTTAATACAAGATTCCTCAAAAAATTTTCTACCTTTATCAAAAAAAAAAAAAAAAAAAATGTCTATTGGAAACTCAAATTAAATTTTTATAAGCGTTGAAGTTAAATTTTTACAACATTTGATATTCACTCGATTTCTGATGCAGCGATTTTCTTATTTTGTTTTAATTCAAAATTGTATATACTTGGAATTTACACCAAATGTTATTTTATCAAGTTCGATACTTGATAAAATTTTGAAAATATTTTGATTTGAGTTGAACTGTTGCCAGGGGCGTTATTTGGGAGGGGGGGGGGGGTGCTGGATGTACATATGCGCCAACTTTTTTTTTAAATGTCTTCTTTGGCCTACCAACAATAAATATATGCGTCGATATACCCAAGTGTTTTATATTATATATATTTGATATTTTTTCAGTATTAAAAAAAATGTATTGTACTAATATTTAATTTCCAAGAATGTTTGATGTGATTTTGTGGTCCCACAATATTATAGGTAGTTGATAAAATTATAACACAAACATTGCGAAGGAGGATACCAATAAATTACATTTTTGGTTTTATTTAGCTAGCTATATTATATATTTTGAGTATGCAGGCCGCAGGGAGGAAAATATATAGGTTAGGTTCGGTTGGGTATTTTATTATAACGATGATTTATACCCATACATTTATTTACCAAGTGTAAATACCACTGTACACTGGTATCCACAATATAAAATAAATACATTAAAAGTACCTACACATAGTTAGTGAAAAATAGTAACAATATTGTGGAATTTTCATATTAATATAAGTGACATATTAAATAAATTATACAAATATTTTATAGTTTTTGTCATCACTTGACCCCACTCCCTTCCAAAAAAAGTTGAAATGACACCCCTGCAGACTATTGCGAATATTTTACTTTTCAATTTTAGGTTCTGAGTGAAACGATGAATGTATTGATTTTACAATGATGTGTGTTTTTTTTTATTATTTTTTTATTTGTGTCAGCGTACACGATAAATATTCGAAATAATGCATCGATTTTCAACTTCAGTATTTTGTTCAATGGGAAAGTGAATATTATCGGTGCATGGGGAGGTCAAAATTTCCAATAGGTTTCAAAAGCGCCGGGAAAAGCAACATAAAAATAACTAAAACAAATGAACGTATATACATGAAATTTTCACTGGTTGTATATTTGTATTTTCTATACATGATCTAATTTTTTTTGAAAATTAGATTTGTTTTGAATTATTTAGGAACATTCTCAGTTTCTAATTTTAATAGTCTTTTTTTAATGAATGTCAATAAAACTTTATTTGTTGGGTAAAAATGCTTGAAAATTTGATACAAGTCTCCTACTATATTGTTCCAATGACATAAGAAAAATATTAAAAATCCTTACATAGTCATAGTTTTTCTTTATAAGTATTTAAAGTTTATATCTTGACAAAATACGGAAAAATCACGAAAATTAGCAAATTATCTAACTATCCATTACAGTGGTCAGTGACCCACTTGTGACCTACTGTACAGCAGAGCGACATCGACTTACCCAGCTTTTTTTCTTTATTTTTTTCTTTAAATGTCAGTTAATATTTTTTTTGAAAGGTCAAAAAGCGTGAAAATTTAATACAAGGCAACAGCAGTTGAAAAATATTAAAAATGCATTCTCATAATTTTTGTTTATAAAGTTTAAAAAAGTTCGAATTTTGATATAATTTATCAAATTTAAAATTTATAAATTATATTTTTGTAAACATTTATAAAAGGTTCAACTTGCATAGCTAAGGGTTGAAAATGTCGTTGAATAAACATAATTTTTAAAGATAATTTATTATTATAGTGCACTTTTACCTAGCTTCTATCACAATTATTACCAATTCGATATCTATTATAGGTACCTAGGTATCATTTATGTTTTCGTAATTATTATAAATTATTTTTATTTCTGGTGGTAAGTTTTTTTTAAGATTATAATTCACATTCCTTACACAGTTTTTTTGCACTTACCAAGCTTCAAATAGTAAATACCACCACACGCAACAGGTAGGTATGTAGGTACTATTCTAATATGTAGTACTATATCTTAAAATGATAAAATCAAAATCACATTGATTACACACAAAAATCTTTATTTAAAAATGTATTAGAAGAAATTAAGAAGATACCTAATAGGATATAGTGACAAGGCGTCATGGCCTTGGGTAATCATTACTTACACTTCGTTGGTAATCAATATTATTGTGGTGTGTATAAGTGTGTTATTACAAATTCAAAAACAAAATAATTTAATGACATTCATCATTGCATTCGTAATATGATAATTGGTTTTATTGTGCTGTAGTGAGTTGTGAGATTTAAACAGTAGGTAGGTACCTACTAGGTACTTAAGTTAAAGATCCCTAATAATAAAATTTTTTTTAACTACTATACGGTCTGCAGTTTTTTAATTGTTTTTTATTCAATCACTTCGATCGGAAATCTTCTGAATATTACTTTTTAAGATACTATATAATATATTTTTTAAGGCTTTAAGTTGAAATTTTTATTTTTAATTTCTCGGTTTTAATTAATAATCGAATTTACATACCAAATAAAAAATAATAATTTTATTTTAATGAAAACGTTCTTATGTTATGCATATCGAAATTATTATTTTGTATAATTTATGATAAGATAGGTAGGTGGGTATTTCGGTTCTTTTAAATTACCTAATGGATTTATTATGTTGTGTTTAATGTGTGTTCAATGTTAATCAAAATTCTTCGTTAATGACGTAAAATCGACGGCGTGACATTTGATTACCAATGGGAATACCGAATAGTTAATAATGATAGGTACCTACCTAATCGTATTGGAGATCGTTTTTCTGAATTCTTATAGAATATATACCAGCTATTAAATAAACACATTACGACGAACAAACATGTCACACGTGGCTATACGAATAATTATATATAGGTGCCTACACATTCCTGTTTGGTTTTGTTTTTACCTTGAACATTACAACCTAACCTAAGTATTTTCCAAAATGCATAGGTATTACATGTTGTTTGATAACTTGTTATGCACTTAAAATACGGAGAGAGAATGAACAAAAGGCGGTTTCTTCGTTACATTAGGTATCTCTTTTTTACAAGATTATATCTATCAATAACGTATAAAAAAACACAACAATTATAGCTGAGTCCTGAGTAGGTAACTAATAATATAAAGGTATATCTTCTTATCCCTTAAGCTTTCTAGTACCTACCTACCTACTACTTAGGTACCTACAATTACGCTTAATACCTGATTTTATTATTTTCAGTATGGGTATCATATTTTAAGTTGATTTATAAGATAACTAATTATTCTATAGAAAAACATATTACATATTATGCATACGTGGTTGATAATCTTTTTATTTTTCAAACCCTCTTTAAGAAGTTTTACTTCGCATCCGTACTTGCAACACGAATTTTTTTCCAACACAATATTCATTTTTATCTTTGGATGGTGATTGGTATTTATTAGTAACTAAATGGGTCCTAAATAATAAATAGTTTCTCATATGATGCATAAAAAACGTATAGTTGTGACTTGAGTGGCTATTATTGTTTATTATAAAAAACCTTTAAATTATAAGGAATTTAGAGCTATCGAAGCAGTCCGCTCGAATAAACGGCGTACACAGACAATATTGGCCCCCGTCATATAATTGTATTATTTAATACCTAGATGAAGAATATAGATTGTGGTATATTTTAAAAGTTTAAGGTATAATTTATAACTGTACAGACTTCGTATATTATAATTAATAATAAACTATATTGAAAAAAAAATCACTTCAATTACTGATAGATACGCTGTTTTTGTTACATTTTTTCACGATCATATATGTTTTTTTCTAAATGTGCAAACAGCATATAGAAAAAATAAATGTTTTATAAATTATAAATACGTTTTATATTTACCAATCATCACTTATAATTTATAAATATTAGTTATACATTATATAGACCAAAAATTGCGTTAGGTATGTTGGAATATACCTACGTGTCTCATTGTATAAGTTATATTATAAATTCATATTTAAGTGCCGTACATATTATTATCACGAATGGTATGTAGAACTTTTTTCTACAAACCAATAACCGTAGAAAAACAGGACCTAATTTGTATGCAATAATCGTCTATAAATCCACTGACTTTATCATATATTATTTAGACTAATTGTGGCGGAGTATAATATCATATTTATTATTATAATAAATACTATTACTGTAAGTCTATACGTATAACGTACAATATTACAGTTTAAACAGTTTAAAAAATGTATAATAACAGCTTATTTGGTATTATCGGCAATAATAATATTATTGCCTAGCCGTGGTTGGTTTGCCAGTAAATATATTTTCACATAACGACTTGACAACACCGCCTCAGTACATTCCATAGAAATGTTCATGTGTATTCGTCGCTGCAGGCGGGTATTTTTTCTTAGAAATTCGACCCTTCGGAGTTCACCCCTACACTAACGTTTATTAGGGTATGAGGGTCACGGCGTGCATCATTGTATGGTATATTATTTAGGTTTATATAGGATTTACACACACACACATATATATATATATATATATTATTGTGTATTTTTGGGACTGCAGTGTTCCATTCCGATTTCAAATATATGGTTGAAAGAAATAATATTATTGATCGGTATTTTAAAATTACAAGAAAATAATCCCTTTTTTTTCGATTAAATGTGATTTTATCGATAAATCTACAAATTACCTCGGGCGGCACTGGTTTGCGCACAAATACAAAAAAAACAACTTTTTTGGGCACAAAACTTCCACTCGTTTGGGAACAGTTGAGCCGTAAACATGCACATGGTTTGCGCACAGTTACCTTTTGGCCTGACCTTTTAATACCCTCTTAATAAGTAAATTATTAAAGTACCTACATACATTTTCCTTCTCACTTAACAGACTTAGGACTGTCTATGAATATATTCATAGGTGTGGTTAAAAATGCATATAATATAATGTTTGTGTAAAATGTGTTAATTTTAATTTTAATATAGTGATATAGACCTATAGTCGATATAATTGGGAAACGTGTCTATTATTTTCCGTAATAACAGTTTCCCATTATTTGTAAGTATTTCATTCGGTCTATTTCGCCAGATCTATATTTTGTCCATAAGCTTATGCGATGTTTGACTGATTCTATTGACTCCTTACGGCGATAATTATTTATATTTTTGTTGATTGATGTTATTTTTAAATCTGATTCCGTTTGTATTTTAAGAATTACGTCAATTACTTGGTGTATGTGGGGATGTGGAGAGTAAAATTGTTGGTTAAATTGTTACATAGACAGTCGTGTGTGAGCAGTTTTGTGTTGTAACATAGCCTTATTTTCGTGTGCGCAAACCAGTTGTAAATTTAGGATAACCGTGTGCGCAAATGAGTTCCGATTTTTCAGGTAAAAATTATAAAATGTGCGCAAATAAGTTGCAGACATTACCTCTATAAGTCTACCTACCTGTTCGATTTCTAATGTAGATACCTGCCTCATACATAAATATTTATATCTTTATATATGGGGGAAAACAATTATCTTGAAGCGTTGGTATCTTACACTGCGCAGATACATTGTATATAATATCGTATATTATATTTTATGAGTTTTTATTTTTTTGAGTCCTGAAATAGCATACTTGCATATACCTACCCAAAAATATATGTGGTGTGTATGTTTAAATATTGAACATGCTATCTGTATTAAATTCTAACAAATTTTTCCCAATCAAGTATAATTGTAGAGGGTATGATGACATAGGGTTTAAATTTGGTGCGATAACTTCTGCAGCCAACTGATATAATAATATTATGTACCATCAATATAACAAGGATTCATTTTCATTTTCACCATATTTAATTTTAAAAACAGAAATTTTTAGGAAAAATGGAATGATATATAATATTATGAATTATTGAATACTAAATCAATGCATTATGTGTGCGGTATCATTATATTATAAGCTAGGTAATAATATAACACTATAACATGAATTGTGACTACTTAATTCTTCTTTAAGTTTCTAAAGTTTTTTATTAATAACGCTTCGTTATTATTTATTGACGTTTCTTATTCAATATTTAAAATGGGTAGGTAGGTACCTATAATATTAATATACAAATTAATATTATTCAAATAGCCAATAGGTATACATACCATACACGGATCTGGTGGAAACAGCATGAATTTATTTTCATAATCTTGTTATGTTCGTCCCCGAGAAGCTACCTGCATGTTTGTAGTAAATTATATAATCAATGCGTAATATTTTATTTGGAAAAATAATTTGAAGCGTAACTCATAAACACTTATTATTGTAGAATAATATATAAACTGTATAATATAAACAATATGTCAATATTAAGGTACTTAGTTGGTGTATATAAGTGTATATAAGTGTATATAATATAACGATATCGTCTACACGTAGGTAATAGGTATGTTAAATTATACGTCACACAGAGACAAAGTAGATTGGGACATTTATTTTTACATTTAATTTTCAAATCGACAACTATACACGGATCCGACCACAATATTATATAGCTACAATTTTAGGTACCTACTTGCTTAGCTAATGATATTCCTATTCCTTCTTTATAATATAAAGATAAACCCATAATGCCTATATATATTACCTAGTTCAGTAAAGCGTACCTACATAACGTAATAATAATAAATTATACATTTTATTAATACTAATACCTATACTAAGGCTCTATAATATATAGCTCTCTACCTATACATTAGGTATATTTCATCTGGGACGACGACGGTGAATCAACGAATTTTTTCATTTCTTCATGGTGTACCTATTATATACCTAATTTAATACTTGGTACATGTTATCGGCTGCATTCGGAACAGGTAGACAGTTCCCTTCCCCGCCCCGGATTGACGCACTTGATAGTTGTGTGAGGCATATTACATTATTATTATGATATGCATATATTATCGTATACTACAGCCTATAAGGTACACCTCGTAGTACCGAACGTCCAAACACGTATATAGCGTTTATTGCGTATACGATGCATATAAGATGATATATTATAAAATAAAATTATGCACCCCAAATCCAACATACGAGCGACAATATAAAATACGCTATTGTACGTAAATAAATTGGTCTTGCCGCAATCGTGTCAGTAATTCCAATGATTTAGGAAACATGTAGGTATGGTTGTGTTTTTATATAACGGTGAACAAGTGATATTCGTCCGGCAATACAGGGCCAGACGTTTGTATGTTAATATGTAATAGATACCTATATCATTATTATTCTAACTATGACGATAAAATCGTTTGAAACATGTTGTTCTACAAGGAATATGGATAACCAATAATATTGCTTATTGTAATAATTTATTCATTACCTAATAATATTATATTATAGAAAATAATCTGTTAGTTGGTAGGTAATAATTACCGCGGAAAGGACAAAAATGGAAAAAGGTCACTTAGTACGGTCAATTCTTTGGTTAAAATACATAATGTGAACAACTTGTTCGGTCAGGTAAAACTTTAGATTACAGAACTTGGCAGTTTGTACTATATAGTATTCTATACATAAATTAAATATTTAATATAAACAAGTCTGAAGTCATATTATTTTGTAAATCTAAGTATCCTATAGATTCCAAATATATAATACCAAGTATTCGGCTGTTATATAATCAGTTAATAAAAAATAACTTTGATTATTCTGACTATTGTTAATATACTATATTTAAAAAAATTTTTAATTGACTCTTTATTTCATTTTTAATTCTTACATTTTAATTATTGACATTATATTATATACTTACTTCTTAGGTATATAACTAATAATTATAATATACATGGTGTCCCGTGAGGATATACCCATTAGCCGTAGAGGAAGACTCACCGCCTGGACATGACTGTTTTTTTGCTGTTTACCTACCTATAAACTAAAATAAATATTAAAAACCATGAGATTAATGAAAATAAAATGTTAAAGAGTCAACATTTTGACAAAAATAAACTCTATAAAATGGCTATATTCAATTGTTTCAAAAATAAAACAATTTTACCAAAAAATAAAATAAAATAATAAAATATATGTAGTCCTTGTCTCTTTGAGTCATAAAAAAATAACAGATTTATGATAAATTTATTATCTCAGGAGATATCGCAATGGGTAAATCTTGACACCCTATATATGCTTTATGTACCTATGATAAAGTGTCCGCGTTCTGAAATGAACATTTTTACTCGACCGTATATGAAATGTTCACGTTTTGCATTTTTAATGCTTGACCGTAGAGACTGACCTAGAGCCGACAAAAATATATAATAAGTAAGTGCCTACATAATATTATGTTTTGTGTACCTACTTACAATTGTACTATAATAATTAACAATATGTATTATTGTTTTCGTATTTCGTATATTATAAACTTTAATAGTACCTATACTATGATTATGGTATGTAATGTGTATAGATCTTGTAGGTATTGTTATATATTGTTACAGTTTTCGGTTACCTATTGATTATATTATAATTATTACTACCTACATAAAATCGAACCATTTCACAGATCATTGTACTAAATTATTATTTATCCATTAGGTATACCGATACATGTACCGAATACTTTTAAAATTAAAAGTAATTGGTACGGTCGTCATAATTACTATTATATTTACATTTCAATCAGGTCGTCATGTGATTTATTGGTAGATATAGGTAGGTTACTTGCACAGCCATTAGTTTAATGGGATAAATACATTTTGAATTGAACCTATGTGTAGGTATCTTAGTTTTTTTTTTTACATATATATGATTTTGGGCTGGAGGCAATTATTTTTTTCTAACCGATTTTGCGTAACGCTTTATATATGGCCATAAAAACGTAAATCAACAAGCAAAATATCTAGTAGCATGCTACTTTTATTATTCTAAAAATCAATCTATAATTCTTAAGTCATCAAATTCCCAACAAAATGTAGCACGCTACTTTTATTTTTTATGAGTTTTTAAACTATTACTTAGGATTGTTTATTTATTTATTTAAGCATACAGTACAATTAAAATTACAAAAGTGTGATATAAAGGTGAATATAATCATTAAAAAAACTTAGTTAGGTTTATGGGATAGAAAAGAAGGGGTCAGAATTGGATTAGAAATATTATTAAAAGATATTATAAATATTAGATACCTATATGGTATATTTAAACACAATTAATGTATACTATTCAAAACCATTGATCAGTAATAATTTCAAATGATATTGTTTGGAAATAATGATGTATTTGAATAGTACATTAATAAAGTAAAAATATTTTTTAGGTATAAACGTATATAGTTTAAAACGTATTAAATTATTAATCCTGTATTCAAAATTGTGTCAAAAACCAAGAATTGGAAATATTTTAATAAAATAATACATAGATATAATACTTAATTTGATGAAAATATAGATGAGATAATAAAAATTATGAAACAAGCAGTGGTTTAAAAAGAATATGACCACAATTAATTGATTATCGTATATCTATTAAATTTACCTACCATTGTATACAAAATAGCATAATAGATATATAGGTAATAAGAATTAGATATTATTAAACACACATACCGCGTACCGGATGTTTAATTTTTAGTTTGGTTTTATTATTTACTGATTACTGATTACTGATTAGGAATATTTTAATTTCAACAGGGTGACATTATACATTGCTCAATAACAATTTGAAAATGGTTTTAAATTATTTATAACATGTCAACATGCATAAAGAAATGATCAAAACACTAAATAAAATTTGTATTTAATATTCAAAGGCTGTGGTTTAGAATAAATATAATGAAAATGTGTTACTGACATTCCCGTTAGTCTACCTACCTATAATATTCAGAGAAATAAATCCAAAACGTTTTTCAATATTTTGAATGAAGACATTACGTTCCACTGTAGTAATTATAACGAACTTAAGTAGGTATACTCGAAAGTCGTAGTACACATAATTAATGAGTATAGTATCTTCAATGATAAGACGGCGCATATTGTTTTAAGGGGCAATGCATCTATAATTTATAGATGCAATCAACAATAAACGCAATTTATGGGGACGTAGCGCGCATACATTTATTCTTATGCAATGTAGTATGCACAAAAACACAAGGCGATATACATGCGCGAACTTGGACGAAAACACGGTTCGTGTTGATTATACGTCCTCTCATTGTTTATATATGGGTACCTAATCTAACCTTATTTCTAACATATTTTTTTCTTATCATATGTGATAGGTATAGCTGAAATAAACTATAATGACTATTGTTATCAATGAGAACGATTATAATTTGATTATATGCATCAACATTATAAATTAATTCTTATTTTTCTATGAATTTATATTATACTATAGATATAGCCATGTAGGTATATTTTTTATTTATAATAATATGTTATATTTTAAATAACGGTTTACATACAAATATGAAATAATATTTTCTTCCTCAGGATATATGATAGCTACATGGTCGCTTTTATAACCATATAAGACATAAGTACTATAAGTATATTATAATACATTAACAAAAATCTTGTTGGGCATCTATTGTTGAAATTCTCTCTCGTCCCTGTCAAGATAAGTTATAAAAAACGGTTAGGTATCTGATTTTGGTGGTGCAGTTGCCGCTTTAAGTGCTATGTCAAGATTAACATTGTATCTTTATTTAACAATTTATTATTATTATCTTTACCATATTATTATTCTTCAATGTTTTTTTTTGTTGATGTGTGCACACTCACAGGGGGTCAATTGCAGGCTGGATATTGTGGAAACCAGCATAACAAGATAAGCCGGCACCTTTTCTTAGATGTCAACCCAAAACCACCCCATTTTAATTTATTTTACAATGAATTCTCACGCTCAAACACATACAACATACATATCTACATACTTATATATACTATGTATATTATAACGTACATAACCCGTTAAAAATCCTATTACCATAATATTATTTTTCTTAAACAACATAAACGAATAAATATTATAGTTTTACACAATTTGATAAAATACACAATATAATTACAAAAACAGAAAGCGAATATCGGTCACATCATAAGGATTATAATACATATTACGTTAAAAATTTAATAAACCGTCAATATTAATTTTTCCTATTATGACTATATTATATACACATTAAATTATAATAATTAATAACTATATTATAGATCTATAACCTACCTAAACTTCAGATTAAATAGGCATTTATTATGATTTTGTTTTCTATTAATGAAATATGAAGCTAAACAAATTGCAGCTTTGAATTAAATTCGTACAAAGTAAGATACCTACAAAAATATTGCTATTAGCAATTTTAGCTTCTGAGCGGATATATTGATTTTACAATAATGTGTAATTTTATTTTTCGTATCTGTGTACACGACATGTAAGTAGTATTTGCTCACGGACGTACCTACCTAACTAACTCGCTATTTACGTATTCATTTTATGTTCATCTAGGCATCTAACTATATAACTTAAATCAAATAGTCGTAGTAACTGATAATTGAAAATATAAATCAAACAATATAAGAAAATTGGTTGGTATGTGCTATGTTAAAATATAATGTGTTTTTATGGGGTTTTCTAAAAGAATTTTCAATGCTATTTTTTAGAGTTTCAAGAGTGCAATTCTACAATTCCGCTAATAACCATATTTTGTGAATATTTTTAATTTACCTACCTATAAGTACTCAATGGCCCCGTGTTAATAAGTAGGTACCTACCTAACGACTCTCGAAAAAGGATCAGTTATACTGCATTTGTATAGCACAACGTGCATTTCTTGTTCACACATCCTGTGTCAAAAGTCAATTGGATAAAATATATTGAGTGCAGTAAAATATAGCTTAAGGGGACAGTTATTTTACATATTATTTTTTACGTCAGATTGAAAGTCTCGAATACGGATCCTCTTGTCCTGCTCCTGCACCGACGGCTGTAGAAGTGTTGTTTAATTTACATAATATATACGTTAAAAATCCATTTCGTTATTTTCGTTTCTTTCCAACATTTTTTAAGAATAAGAAAACTATTTGGTGTCATTGCTCTGTTATAAAGCTAGGTATATAATATTATCTTGAATGGGAGGACAGCGAGGGGTGACCGCGCTATCTTCATATATAATTCAAAATGTATCCAACACTAATTAATAACACTAGGTACCCGATAGAAAAACTAAAAGCATTAGAAATTATTGAGAAACCTCCGCAACACACTATTACTATATAAAAGTTTTTACTTCACGCATCCTTAAAACTAATTTCGAATATAAAATCAGTCACCATTAATAAACATAAAATCTGAATAAATAATAAACCAGTTTTAATCCGAAGTAAATGTTTTTGATTCTGATCTCAGCAGAAGCAGACGTCATAAATAACTGTTAAGTACCCACATAACTTTATGATAGACCTATTTGGTCGGTAAACATCTAAAGATAATGTATTGCGTACCTATAGGTAGTTGATATACAACAGTCGATAAAAAAAGGGTCAAGGATCTACCTTGTACAATTTTATTATCGTATTATGTGTTCTTTGTTAGTTTAGGTACCGATAGTCTTAGTATGAAGAGTTAATTGAAAGTATGTTTTCATTTATAGAAATGTAGCTTATGCACAACGAAATAGAGCTACATAGTCTTAGAAGTTCTGCACGTTGTACACGTTAAAATTAAAAATAAAAATATTTTTAATGCATGTAATGTAAAGTATAATGTGAAATATATTTATTAATTATCCCATTAGACCTGTTACCTGCAGGTAATAGGCATACCCATATGGCCATTTATCATATTTTATTACTTCAATTATTATCGTTCAGGCAGGTAGGTAAAGCGTTTGCCGGATAGTACCTATAATTTAAAACAAGGTACACACTACACAGGCATATCAAACGCGCGGATATCATCTTTTTTTTTTTTGTGGCCACCAAGATATTTTTAAAAATAAAGAGCAAAAATAACAAAAAAATTACAAGTAACTAAAATAATACCTTACGCGGTCTTAAGTGAATACAATAAAATAAAAATTTCTATTTTTCGATAAGTTTATATGTGCAGCTCTCTTCGAATATTAAAACCTATTGTTTTACTAAAATATTTATAGGTACACGCATATTGCTACGCCTACGCGCACCGATGCCGGTTCGATCCCGGCTACGGGCGGCATTTTTCTTTAGGCAGCAACGGTGTCCAAGTATATAAAAACCACCCTCCCACTTAAAAATGCTGCCAAACACAAACACTCTGCACGTGTAAAAACTCACCGTTTAAAACATTACCAGCACCACAATACAACCCTACAAACAGCTAATACCCATAGATACCGCTTAAGGATCGATAAAAAAAAAAACGTATGATCTTAAAAAGGAAATAAAAATAGTATAGGTTAGTTCGTGGAGTTCTGTGGACTGCGTTATTGTAATTTTACGCATAAGAAAATAACTTTCAGTTGATTAATTATTATATTAAAAGAAAAATCACTTATAGAGATAGATATCGTTTTTACCTACTATTAATACCATTATCACCATATATTAACACACCTTAAATACATATAGGTATATATTTATACCAGTAGGTATACCAGATACGAGCTTAGCTCGAACTGATCTGCAGTTGGTATACGGATCAACTTTTAGTATTACTATTGTTATTATTGTATTAGGTATAATTGAATTATGTTGAAATAAATAAAAATAATATATACGAAATATACGTACACACTACACATCCAATAAGAATCATAATATCTAAAATATTTCTTAGAGATAAAAATATATTGATGATAGTTCCCATAGAACACAGTCGATATATTTTAACCCAATCCTATAGGTATTTTATAATCATAACCTAATAAATGATTAGCCTCTTTATTGACAAAAGGCACCAATAGTATATTAGTATGTCTTTTATAATGGCTAAATAGTAAATATAATTATAGCCAATTACAAGTTCAAAATCGAAAATAATATTCTTCAACCAAAATAAAATACTTCAATACTGATTTATTTTATTCTGAATAACACCAAGTATGTTTGAATATTCTTTTAAAATATGATTTGAAAAAAAAATTTGTATGTTCATCCAAAACTCAGATATTATAGATACTCCATGTGTATGTTCACAAAAATGGTAAGCGGTTTGTATCGTCAAAAAAAAGAAGCGTTTCGGCTATTCCTATACATTTTAAATCTGTAAAATAACAACAGGCGGTCGTATAGGGCATAGTCGTCGGACAACGTGGGTAGGTAATTTATTTTATTATATAATTATATATATATTATTATATTAGGTTCCTTTAGACACATAGGTCTCGCACCATATATAAAGGCGCCATGGGTGGTGTTGCAGATGTCAAATGTGTCCATAGATTACACGTTTTGCTGCAGGATTAACGAGAAGAATGCATATGCATTCTCAATATAGTGTATTATAGTATATGACTACAATTAATAAAATAAGCGTTCAATGAAACTGACCTTTTTTAAAAATTAAAATTAATTGAATATAGAGTCACCGAATATCCGTTTATTTGAATTTGAACTATATGCTGGGCTACTAACAATATGACTGCTGCAGCAATATAAATTACTAAATCTGTTTGCAATATGTGTTGGTCCATGAACGGACTATTTTTACTACTACTTTTACCCACTAAAATCTTTGGTCGAATAATAAACAAAAATGGTCAAAATCATAGTATCATTTCCCCGTATAATCTAACCGGCATTGACCTTATATTTTATATCAAAGTAGCTGTTCAATTAATAGGAAATTTTTTATTGTACCTACCTTTCATATAACACAAAAATATTATATAAAATACCATCTTTGAAACATCACAATTTGACAATAACCGAATGATACCTCCAGTACTCCCCATTTCCACACCTAATTTTAATGGGTATAGGAAATTCACTCAAATTGTTAAACATACCTAGGCTATACATATCGCTCATTAGCTCGCGCCTTGTCTACACATAGTATTTGTTTACTACAATAACAAAAAAAACTTATACCTATATACACATAATAATTATGCATATGGGATAGGTGGAGGGTTAAAATAGATTCTCCCTCATGACCATTTTTTTAATATTTATAATCATTTATATATAATAATTATCTTTCTTAGTTAATATTTTTCAACTGCTATTGAAACAGTTTACCTATCAGCAGCCATGTATTTAAATTTTCATGCTTTTTGAATAAATATTTATTGATATTAATTATAAAAAAAAATTGAAATTTGAAAATATCCGTACAGCTCAAAACGTGTCAAAATATTTTGAAAATTTTAAGTATCTACAGTTATTCATTTTTAATTACAACAAAACAAAAAAATCGATTTTGTATAAAAATTCCCGTTTTTCCTAATTTTTTTTTTTTGTTATTCCCAAACCTTTTGAAAACTATTGGGAATTTTAAAATAATTGAAAGAACAAGATAATGTTGAAGAAAATCAGCATTTTTTCTGCTTCAAAAGGTAATTACAGACACGAAAAAAATATATAAAAAAACACACATCATTGTGAAATTAATACATTCATCGCTCAGAATCTAAAACAATAATTACATAAAAATGTATTTATCATGTATATTGTATAATGATTTAGGTAGGTTTACAATTTGTTCATACATGATATAAGTAGGATAATAATAATATCCGGCAACATTTACGTTCAATCATCGCAAACATGACACATGGGTAGGTTATTATGAATGAAAAACTATATGTATGAGTGATACCTACCTATTATAATAATAACGATGTACCTATATTCCTACAACTAACTTGTGATTGGCTGTGAATAATATATATACATATAATATAGCCATAATGGCAGTGCCGTAGTGAGTACATTTAGGGGGGGCGCTTATTTTTTTTTCTAGCTTTTGAAATGCTAGAATATCTAATTATGATCCTTTCGTTCATAAATTGTATCTACTCTTTTTATGATTATATATTTATGTTAACAACTACGGTACTTACATTTAATATTTAATATAACAATGTATTAATATTATTGTAAACCATAGGTTAATGTATTTATTTATATATCATTATATTAATATGTGTTTTAAACAAAACATTCCATGTTATGTGACCGTGACTACGCGTATGTACGTTACAGAGTTCCAAGAAAATTAGCCGTAGTTTATCTTTAAACACATAAAGCGTTCGGGTAACTCACACACACTAATGATCAGTCACTTCACACATAGTCACACAGCACTAGCGATAACCTACATGTAGTATATTTCCTAAATCTGAACCCCACGTACTCCCAGTGCCCCCATACTACGGTACTGGCACATAATATTATTATCCTATACCAAAATATATAAATATATAATAACGTATATAATGCATTATTGTATTGTATTTTCCACAAGCTATTTAGGTGTTTGTTGTTTGTACCATCCCACCAATCACAATTCTCATCACCCGCCACCACTCAGCCACTGCACCCACAGCGCCACTGTAGGTAACCCGCTGTCGGAATAAGATGTAGCAAACAGGACTTCAACTACTGTCGGCACAGTTCGTACAACCCCGCCGATCTGGGATAATCGAAATAGTGGTGGGAGTGACTACCTCGACCGCTGGCGGGCTGGGTAACCACGCGTCCACGTGACACGGTAGTCGTGACATATCGCGTGCCGAGTGCGGTACTTACATACGGTTAGTGAACATTCGTTATTTCATCCTCGCCACCAACCATTCTATTCGTCGAAAACTTTCTTTTCTCCGTGGATAATTGTGATTCACTGCATTTGTCAACTACTTTGACAGGTGATGAATTGGAGATTGTCCACTTTTCCGATTCCGACAACTCTGACATTGCTAAATTCTATTACAGCGATTCCGAGCAAGAGTTCTTGTAGAACACCGTTTTTCTGGTACAGTACAAGCTCCCAAAGCCGAAGCAGTCATCAACGAATCGTTTAGCTTATAATGGATCGCATAGCCGCTTCTAACAGATCCATTAGGATGGAGCACAACACAACCGTAATTCATATAATGGTGCCATTGAACCGCTACACCAGATTTAGAATTCCTGATCAGAACGCGTTACAAGCTTCGTCATCTTATGAGCCCACGCAGTGGATGTCCCCGTCTTCACCATCGTCACTCACCGTTTTCACGTCCTACAGGGCTCAGGTACCAATACCAATTCCGGGGTTTAGGTTTTCTACTCCACTATACAATTTTCCACCTCCGTATATCACACCTTCCAACATGTCCACAACTTCCAAATTTCCTAAAAGGTCTCAATATTCCACACCACCGTATGTACCGCCATGCTCCTGTCCACCCTACCCCACCCAGTCATCCATGCCGGTCTACACGTCCCTTTCTCCCTCGCTGACATACACGTCACCGTCTTCTACGACGTCCAATACGTATCAAACTTCCAAATTTCCTAAAAGTATCAATATCTCACTCCACCTTATGTACCGCCATACTCCTGCCCACCCCACACCACCCAGTCATCCATGCCAGTCCATGCTTACCCGCTTTCCTCAGATTACACTTCCCCGCGGTCCACAGACTACACGATGCCCTTTTTGGGCGTGTACAGCACAGTAATGCCACAGTCGTCCACACAAAACTCGTATCTGTCGTCCATGAATGAGTCGTCGATCAATGTCTGGCCAACGAAAATAGGTTCCGTGATGCATGTCTCGGTGGAAAACATTGGTATGGTGTTGGCCAACCAATTTCAGAACGCATCGCAGCCGTCCACCACAGCACGTGCAGATCTCATAGCCCCACGAGAAAACGATCAGTCACTGAAGTGCTTCAACCTGAAGCCGACCTATTCAACCAAGACATCATCCAACTCTTGTGCCAGGAACCACAGCGAAAAGTCCGAGGAGACATTGATGCCATTATACAAAAATGACAACGGAGACATTGATACCCAGTTACATAATGCTTGGGTATACTTTAACAAGTTGGAAATCGTTGACATCAAGCCAAATGGTGAAATCAAGTGCATCTGCCCAATGATACAATTCGAAGATTTGCTCAAGTTGTCGATCAACGACAAGCGTATACTTTTGAACCTATGTCGATATTACGAGAACAACAGTAAGTATACAATACATTATATAATCGCTGAATCACATACAGTAGGTATACACTATACCTACACCATATGCACAATATTGCACATAAACTATTATACTAATACCTATAATCGGTACATTTTGTAATTTTGTTATTAGCTGTATTTGGTTACCTTTATGTAAATGTATGAAGTCAGTTATAAAATTTAATATTAATTAGTTATGTGTGTTTGATCGAATATGGATGAATATGGGTGCTTATTTAGGGTACAGTGTTATTTTTTTCATGCATAATGGTATACTGTCTCTAGTCCTTCCTGGAAAACTCAAAACTTCTCTACAATATGTTATTGATTTTTAATCATTATAGAGGTATTACAATTTTTTACTGATTTGTCTCTGTTCAATAAATATTGCTTTAATCAGAATCTGTATTGTTGACTAGTTAGAACTCTTCATACAAAATATTTAAAATCAGATGTTTCCTGTTTTTATTTTATTAATTTGTTAATTTTTAAACAACTAGTATATGTTTTTTTTTAGTTGAAACACATGTCAATAAAAAATAGTTACAGCTATGATACTGCTAATAATTTTAATTTTTTTTTTTTTTAGAAAAACTTTTTGAAGAGACATATGATTATAACAGCTTACCGCAAAACACAATCGTTACTGAGAAAATAGAAAACGAAGTTCTCGAGTGGCTCATATCCTTGGAAATGGAAGAATATGATTGGTTTTTCAATTCCCTCAGTCTCTATGAAATAGAAAATATAAGCCTGAAAAACATTCAAAAATTCATCATGAGATCGAAAAGTAATAAAACTATTTCATTAGAAGATCAACTGAAAATCTGTTGTGTAGTGAAAAAATTAAAGAATGGCCAGTATCGTTGATAGCTATTGCAATGGTAATTTAATATGGTATTTAATAAGTTATTTATCATTTTCAGTTAAAAAAAATATATTTGTTTCAATTTCAGAATCTTCAAGAAGATAGAATTGATGAAGAACCATTTGAGAGCACCGTATATCCCTACATTAATGAGATTTTTCTGTTTCCTTCGTCAATTACTAAACATTTTTTATTTGAAGATATAATGAAAGCATCCATTATCGGAAAAATGATTAAATTGCAATTCTCAAAGAAAAATGTTATTAAAAAAGATACCCAGCCCGATACAAATAGCAACATGGGAGATTCTCTAGATACTGAAATGGAAAATTCTGAAATTAATTACATGGTCAATTACTTCCGTAATTCCATTTAGGTGCAGTATTGCACCAAAAGAAACATGGAAATACAAAAGAAAAATATGCTAAATAAGATAAAGAGATTAAAAATCTTAAAAGTCTTATAAATAAACCACTCAACAAAGCTTAAATAAGCTGTGATTTTAAATATTAATTTACTGTTCTTTTTTTTCATACAATTGTTAAGTTAATTTAATTAGTATTTATAAGTATACTCATTTTTCAATCATTATTATATTGTACCTATTTACTTTAATTTTGAAATGAATTACAAATATTGAAATTTTCAAGTATACAAAATAACATGCTGCAACATAGGGCTTAAAAAATACAATGCTGAACAAGTCTGTCTTTTTTTGTAATTTTAATGTTAATTTCCTAATATTTTTTTTATTTTTTCGTACAATTCTTAAATTAATTTAATTAGTATTCACAAATATAATAATTTTCCAATCATTATTATGTTCTAAGTATGTTCTGATTTTTTTCATTATTATTATATTTTAAATTGTAAGTTTTTTTTGTTTTATTAAAAAAATTATACTCGTTGTACCTATTTACTTTAATTTTAAAATGCATTAGAAGTATTGAAATTTTCTATAGCAATATACAAAATAAGATGAGCTTTATCAGTTGAAAAATACATGCATTTATTCAGTCGAAAAATACAACGTTCAATAATTTTGTCTTTTTTTGTGATTTTTAATTTTTTCGTACAATTGTTAAGTTAATTTAATTACTGTTTTTATCATACCTAATTATTTGAATATTATTATGAACTATTATTTTAATAACAATTATTATTTTATTATTTTAATCATTATTATTATGCTTAAGTATACAGATTTTTTTTTATTATTATTTATCTAAAAAATTGTCTATAACATAATTACTTAAATGTAAATATACTATTTATGGTTAAATGAATAAAGTTAGCCATCAGTTTATTTAAAAATATATACAATTTTGTAAATGTAATAATAAGTTTGATTTATTTTAAATTATTTTATGTTCAATTAAATATGATTTTACTCACATCGTACCATATAATATATGAGTTATAAATCTTTAATTATTTTGAAAAGACAATTAAAAATAGTAAATAAAAGTATGTATAATGTTGTTTCAGAAATTTCTATTTAGCTCATTTTTATGTATGAGTCAAAAAGAAAAATCCCACTCGTCTGTTATGTGGCAAATTTTAGTATTTATTTGTTCAGAGTTTATTGGCTATTTTAAGTTTTTTCATATTTTATTTTAACAAGGATTATTAATAACTACAGCGTTCATTTTTAGATTCTGAGCGAAGCGAGGAAGCAAGTGGTTTTACAATGGTGTTTATATATTTTTTTATATTAATTTCCTTCGCATTGTTGATCACCATAGAAACGAATAAAAAATTATAATATTATAATATTAATTCAACTTACTGGATATAATAAATAATAACAAAATAAAAAATCCAGACTGACAAACCGTCTCCGCTCAGAATCGTTTTTCTTATATTATGACATTATATCATTGAATTCAACTTTAATACAATCCATAAGGTATTGACACACTTGTAACTTATTGTACAGCAGAGCGACATCCACTTAACCATTTTTTTTTAATTGTTTAACTATCAAAAGTAATTAAAATGTGTAATATAATAAATTGTATGTAAAAATAAAATTAAGTAGAATATATTTAAAAATCAATTCTGCAGTCGCCAAAATGTTATACTAATTTAATACCTATAGGTAGGTTATATATTATTAAATTTTATTATAAACAATATTGTTAAGCCATTAATTTATAGTTGATTTTGTGAAAATGTCTACACTGTTTTTTGTGAGAAAGTTGAGAATAATTCATTGATTCTTAATTAATTATCTTAAATATTTATAAAGTGCTGTAATTTTGTTTTGAGTATCTACCTAATATTTTCAAAAATGTATTAAGTATTAAATTCTTGTAGGTTCAATTGAAAATAATTAGTCTATGTGGGCATAATGATTGTATGACAGAAGGTCTTGGAGAGGAGTAATTATAACTTGACTATTTGTTAGTAGTGTATTTTTTAGATTTTAAAAAAATGTCTTCAAAGGAATTACTTTGCTTAAGTAGTGTCACTACTCACTAGACATTTTCCCACACGTCAGACATATTTTTGTAACCCTACACCAAATGAACTTGCTGTTTTTTATTTTTTCATATTCATTTTTTTTTAATTATTAATTATTAATATTTTACTACAATAATGCAACTTTAATTCTTTGAAAGTGCAATAAATTAAATTTAGGTTTTCTAGCCTGTATTTGATATGTAAATTAAGAGTTTAAATACAAAATTAAATATAGTACAAAGAGATGGGCTATAGTATGAGATGTCTATGTAGATATTAAATATATGTAGATTTTAGGTGTCTCGTTTTACGTAACTATGGTAGGTATTAAATAAGTTTAGCGACATTTCAACTTAATATACTTTTTAAAATGTATTTTTAATAATATTATAGGGTTATGACTTTCGCATATAGCTGTTATGGGTTTAATATTTTTTTTCATAAGTACCTTAACAATTTAAAAAAAAGAAACTTTATAATCTTTTAATGCTATATGCCTATATTACCTATATAATAATATGGTGTAGGTATTTATATCCTGATGGGGCAATGGCCTAACATAGAACATTCTTTAATATTATTACCTATTCATAATATACCATAATGGTTGTGAGAAAAGTAGGTAACCTGAAACATGTATTTATTTTTGCCGATGCCGATATATTATAATAACCCTTTTTTGAACGCACCAAATACTATAGAATATAGATATCAATACGGAACAGTCATTGTTAAAATGCTATGACATGGATCCCCATAATCGTAGTGGTTGCCACGATTTAAGATATATCTTAAATCGTGGTGGTTGCCCATTTAAGAAATCCTTCCGTTGGACGTTGGTTGTCGAACCAATGATAAGGGCCTATGATATGTTTGGAGGTATGCAACCCACAAGGTTATTAGATTATAATCTAAAAACCTTTGGCAACCCACACGTTTTTGGGGGGGACAAAGTATGTCGCGGTTTTTTAATCGAACTGTCCCGTATTCTTATCTATAGCACAGATTATATAAAACTTTTTTATATAATCTGTGTCTATAGTGTTTGGACGCACACATTACCCATGCATACGGATAATGGATATTGGATGAAATATTCGTGGACCGCGACACTTATCTAGATATTACGTTTTATTTAAAGCATAATTTCAGCAATGGCTACTATAAGGTGCGCTGCCTGAACAGCCAGACTGACGATGGCCTGTACGTATCTCTATAGCCGTGCCGCCGTGACAGTAATCGCGGTAATTTTTTACCTGACTACACTTTAGTGTACACTGATATCACACCAGTACACCACACTGGTGTACCCACAGAATACTACAGTGTAGGTAGGTGTCTGTGGTGTACCTGACAACTACACTTCATTAGTGTACTATGATAATGAAGTAAAACGTGCATAGAGTATACTTGCATCACGATAAGGATATCATATTATATAATTTGCACACCGCCAAAATTCACGGTGTCTTTTTTTTTGCATTCGTGTAGATAAAATTTACACTTCTGTAGTTCTGTTCTATAGCTTATACTTTGTAGTCGTTTGACGTTTCTTGTTCGGAATTTGGGATTCATATTGACATAAATGTTTAAATCTGAAAACAGCACATTTTTAGTACATTGCTCCGGAAACGGTGCTCAAGAATCACGATGATGACGTGAATTTCCTTGAGGCTATCGACTTATAATGGACTATGGACAACTAACTAAGTTAGCATCTAGCGTTATATCAAGTAACCTCTATAATACTTGGTTTGGAATATCTTCTGCTGTTCTACATGGAAACTTTTGAATCCGAACACACATGAGCACACAAGTGCTTGAATTGACCGTTTGAATAAAGTGTACTATGAACTACCTACTGGCTACTACTAATCCTTTACTCCAATGATTCCATAATATAGTTATTTAGTCATGTGTGATAATAGTGGCTTAATCAGACTGTTAAAGAGTAAGACTTTCTTAGTACCTTAGGTATTATACCTGTGTGGTTGTTGCTAAATTTTCATACATGCATGGGTACAGTTTTTATAAGTAGGTATTTAATTAGGTGTCTAATATTTTAAACTTCAAATGTATTATATTTTGTTTCAAGTTCAATGATGATATACTCCAACAAGATACTGATCTATGATGTCTATACTTTTATGGATATGTACCTACATAATATATTCATTGCCTATTCATTGGTCCATGTGTAAGGCCGTCCTGACGATTTGCGAGGCACAGAGCAGAGTTAAATGTCATTATCGTCAGTTGCATATATGGTACATAGGTAAAAAGTGGCAAGAGCGCAAATATATTTAAAAATATAGTAACTTGTACCTTGTGACTCGGACTTACAACAATATAAAGAAGTCAATAAATTAATAACACAACACGTCATATAATTAAACTTAATATAACAATATTGATAAATTAACAAATTAATAAATATAGTAGGTATCTAATACAATATAAAAATGTATTCAAAATTAATCTTCCTACTTTTTAAATTAGCAAATGTGTCATTATATCATTAGTTGGTCAGAAATTTCTTTTTCTATAGATATAGCTAAATCGGTCACTTTTTTTTGGGACTGATGGTTTCAAAGATTGTTTTTTTTAAAAATAATTTTCAGCTTTGAAAATTTATTTTAATCATTACCTAGCTTGTTTAAAATTCTATACATTCATTTAATTTCAACTAATATAGGTAAGTAGGTAGTTAAAACTACAACAATTGAACGTAGTAAATATAAACGACAATTTTTTTTTGCTCATTAACTTTGTTTTTTTTAATTGTATCTATGAAAATGCGGCCTGTCCAACTTTGGTAAATGTGTAGGGCCCGGGGCGAGTATTTAGGCCATATTTTAATGTTTGATGTGTCTGTTAGATAAAAGAGGCAGCAGTATTGTTTTTTTGTAATTGCAATTGTAATTGTTTTCATCTATATTCTATAATAATATTATCATTTATTTTTAATCCCATATAATATTTTTTTTTTTTACACTTAATATCAACCGTCTTTTGTTTTTTTTTTTATCTATTACCTCGATGTATGTGATATTTATAGTTATAACTTATAAGTTATAGTTTTGCTTATTACAGTTATTGTCATTAAATGTAAAACCCTTTAAAAAATATTGTGAATACTTTGATGTTTTCTAATATTGTTTTTAAAGTATGTAGCAAACTGTATCAGCCTGGCCCAGGCGACTTGGGTACCATCGCTTCCGAAACCCATTCTTGCATTTTTTTTTATATGAGTCATTTATTTAATTTGTTTAGTTATTTTTGTATACTTCATGCATAGGGTGACCAGTTTTACAAAAAAAAAAAAAAAACAGGACAAGCAAAAAATTAAATACTCTAAAAAAACATACACATTTTATTAATTATTTTAGATTCTGAGCGGAGCGAGGGAGCTATTGTTTTTACAATGGTGTTTATTTTTTTTTTTTTTTTATATCCTGTATACAAAATTTCTTCCAGAAGGAGTGTTTTGATTTCAACATATAGTACCTTATCTTTTAGCAAATTGGATCAAGATGGTACTTTAAAGAGGTCATTTTTCGATTTTCTCAATAGTTATTTAATGCCACTGGAAAAACCACCGAAAAATTACGAAAAAACGCTAAAAATGGGATTTTAATTTCTAACGCTTTGTTCATCACCATAGAAACGAATAAAAAATTGTAATATTTTAATATTAGTTCAACTTGATTACCTACATGATAAAATAAATAATAACAATATAAAATATCCAGACTGACAAACCGTCTCCGCTCAGAATCGTTTTTCTTATACAATGATATTATATCATTGAATTCTAATTTAATACAACCATTATACAATGACCCACTTGTAATCTACTGTACAGCAGAACGACATCCACTTACCTGCTTTTTTATATTTTATAGTTACAATTAAAATGTTTTTTAATTACCTTGTTTAATATTTTAATAAAAAACCACTTGTTTTTACAAATTAAATACTCTAAAAAAACATACACATTTTTTAAAATTATTTTTTACATTTTATAGTTACAATTAAAATATTTTTTAATTACCTTGTTTAATATTTTAATAAAAAAACACTTGTTTACTTTTATTGGGGTGATGTCGATTGCTCATCATTTCCTTTATTATCTATTGTAGTGCCGTTACTGTCCTTATGCGATGAACTGATTGCGTTTAATAGCTTTGGTTGTGTTAACAAAAAATCATAAAAATCATTACACAAATATTTTTTTAAAAGAATTATAATTGATTTGATAGTAGGAACGTGAAAGCAATTTTTTCCGTCCGTCCATAACACATTAGTGATGGAAAATACTTTTTCAATTGCAGCATTTGTTCCAGGCATTGCTAGAGAATATTCTACAATCTTCCAAAAAATATTTATCGATATACTTTTACTATTTAAAATTTTATAGATAGCACACCATCTTTCTTCCACATGAACATAATTATTCTGCCATTTATTTAAATTTTCATTTATAACATTAATTACATGATTATATTCATCAAAAAGAATATCTTCATCCACATTCCAACCGGTTTGTTGTTTCTTATTTTGCAAAATAAATGTTAAACTTTTTTGAATTCACTTTGACGACGGAAATGTTAATCTGTTATTCATAACTTTGGTTTCAAGTTTTAAATATGTTTTATTTTATTCTTTTACAAATATTCATAAATTATTATTTAATTATATGGAGATAACAGGATTAAACGGGACAATCTTCTGAAAACGGGATAAAAAGTGTCCCATTCAAAGTTTCTCGGGACAACGGGACATGATAATTAGAAAAGGGACAATCCCGTTTTAAATGGGACGTATGGTCACCCTATTCATGCAAGTGATAGTGAAAGTAAAGATGTACCAAAACAATCAATTTCGGAAATTGTATTTAATATTTATTGTTTTCTTGTTATAGTTATAATTATATTTTCAATCAAATTTATTTTGTAACTTATTCATAGTTTACAAATTTATAATAATGTTATCATTCCCACAAGTGTCATGTAAGACAGCTTTTTAAAATTCAAAATTATAAAAATAAAACTAGGTACGATTAACCATAAAGCTGGAAACTTTGGTATTATTAATGATAATGGCTGTAAAAAAAGATATTGAAAATCCCAGTAAAAATGTATTGACAATATAGCCAACTCACCAATATGTCTTAAACGGATCACTAATATAAACATTTAAATGCACAATTTAACAATTTACTTCTGTTTATTTAATTTTTATACATATATTTTGTATGTAGATATTATTGTATAAAATGTAAAATGTAAAATAGCTGAAAATATAATCTTTGTTTGTAGATACAGTATTTTTTTTTTGCATTTGCATTTGAACAGTACATTATTTACAATTATTTTTAAAAATCTACAAATAGTAATGATACAATAGAAATTATATTTATAACTATTAATATGATTTTATATAATACTATTATTTACTATACTTATTGTGATTCATAGTTTGTAATTATTATTAGCATTTAACTATTTAGCTTTTCTTACTTTACAAAGGCTGGCAAAAAAAATTGTAAATGATTATCTTTGAGAGGCCCTTTTAATAATTTGCTTCGCCTAGGCCTAGGGCTTAGTTACTAGACCGACACTGAGTTACAATGATATGTTGATCTCTACATTATGAATTTTTTATTATTCAACATAAGATGTAATCCTGGCAGTGATTAGTTTTACATAGACAGCAGTCAGGCAATACCTGTTTGTCAACCCTACTGAATCATTCATCTGTATATTCTTAATGTTTAGGTATGTCTCGTCCCGACTTTTGTCAGCCGCCAAAATTACATCTGATGTTGAGTGTAGTATAATATGTCTTTGATAAATTATTTATTTCCATACCAAAATTTGTACAATTTAAATTAAAATAAATGTTATCAATAATATAATATATTAATGTTTCTATAAATATTTTAATATTACATTTTTATTGATAATAATTGAACATCAGAATTTACTACTTTTAATTTTGTACAAAAAGAAAATAGGTTTGAAATTAAAATTTCAGTATTATAAAAATAAATCTCTTGTTCCCAATATTGTAAACCTACTAAGTGAAGATGTCAATCTGCACCGGAGTTGATGTTTATTCATAAAACATTAAGATGTTTGATGATGTTATCAATTTATCACCATCATAGAAATTTGTTTCTATTAACAAATTACCACTGGAAAAAAAAAAATTATTCTTATAAGACACTGCAGTGCACTGCACCACCATGGTGTGTATACAATATTATACTATATTTATTACCTATATATTATTATGATTTTTGAAAGATTTAAAATGTTTAAAATAGTAAGTACCTAATACCGTAAAATAAGGTTTATGGGAATGGTTTTTTTTTTAAGATTGTGCATGCAATTTTTATAGTATCCATATTCTGAAAATTGTTTAAGAAAACCCACACACACATGAACATATTTAGAACCAATTATAAAATTTAAGTTTAGGTAATAATTATTTTTATATATTTTTTCAAAAATGTGTTTCTATTGACCCGGCAATGAGGTGAATAGGAACAGTCAAAAAACAATTGATATTCTTTTTATAAAATAAGAATGGTCAATAGTAACTTAATTTATATTTTTTTTAAAAAAATTATGAACATTATACAATATATTAGGTGTTATAATAAAATAAAAAACAAAATATAAAATTGTAAATCCTTTGGCAAAGCAGCAGTAAAATCGAACCCATGAAATATTGTGTTCCTATTCACCCCATATCATCCTAAAAGAATAGTTGTCAAGTTTTGTATGACAATAAGTACAGAAAAAAAAAATTTTAAGTTGTTTTGAAATTTACAGATCTGTATTAATATATCACTACCATTAATATATACAACAACTAAATGCCTTCTTTATACTACAGTTCAGTTTTAACTAATGTTTAAGTCGGCTGCCATTTATGAATCAGGTAATGTTTATTTTTATTTTACATTTATTCATATAGGTACTCGTACATATATACTGTGATAACTGATAATATTATTTTGTAAATATTGCCTGCTTTTAAATGGAGGCTGACTTCGACGATAAGAAGGAAAAGGTTATCTAATTGTTATATGTTTCTTATAAGACCTTATAAGATCGCTAGTATAAAAATAACGTATTATGATGTAAATACGTTGGGTATGCATATGAGAATCTGAAAACGTTTTTTTGAAACACAAAAATTATAACATTTGTCATGTTATGCAGGATAACGCGTAATTATTGGAGCGGTAATAATTTTAAAAACCAAAAGTAAAATTTTAGAATTTTATTGAACTGGGATTAAGATAATACCTACACATTTTTGGAAAATCTAAAAAGAAATTTCAAGCAAATCAGGTAAGTGTAGGTAATATACTAATATACAATTACTACTTCGGCATGTATATTTTTTAACGTTATTATCATAAAAATAAATGTTATTGAAAAGAAAAGAAATTTAATTTAGAAAAATTTAGGTACCAATACTTTGGTCAATGAGATAATACCCTGTGAACCGATGAGAATTGGTTATTTTACGCATCTGTCTTAGAAGACCTGGTTTCGATACCAGGGTGACGTGTGTTGTCTCCTTGAACAAAGTTTAGATACCTATACGTACCTTAAAACATTTGCATATGACGATGTACTTCCTTGGCTAGGTATAAAAGTAGTTTCCCAAGTTTCAGCCGTTTTGGCTAAAACAGTACCGAATTCAGAATCCCATTCTTCAATGCAACATCCCTAAATGTATTATTATATATTTTTTAATTAACAAATACTATACAAAAAAAAACTATAGAGCCAACACATTTTGTCAATATTGTAAAATATACATAATATGTTAGTTGGTACCTGTAAAAACTCCCTGTGTTTTAACTTAAGATGATTTATTCGATGCTCGGATGAAAAGTGTATGGTTCTGGTCATAGCTCTACAATCCAATACTTTTCTAGGCATTATGGCCTCGTGTTCTATACCAGGCAGTGCGCTAACATAATAATAATATTATTAATAATTAATATATAAATAGCATGCATATATATATATATTTGAAAATCTAATCAGCAAATTTGTTTTTGTACGCGTGATTAAATTATTCATAACGGTCTTACTAGTTTTCATTGGTATACCACAATACTACTCCCGTATCGTTGTCGATCAGATTAATCCAGTTACTACAATAAAAAAAAATATTGTGATTCAACATTAATACCAACATTAGACTACAAGTATTGAGAACGCTCTGCGACTTACATATGGAATCCATTTGAAGCGTGCTTAGATTTTAGTTGCATCGTACCTGCCAACAATAAGCAGCAATTGTATGCGAATTAATCGAGAAAAAAAATTGAATTAAACGTCTTTATTGTGGGTTCATGAAATACGATCACGGACTGTGTGCATACAACTCGTATGTGGTGGCAGTGGCGATCGGAAGTGATGCAACGCCTGCTAACATGTGGTCAACGTCCAAACAACTGAGATCGGAGTTCAGACGACAAGAACCGTATGCACCCGTAGAGATGAGTCACCTATCGATTGTCCGTGACCTGTGCATTCTTACCAATCGAACGTATCGATAGTCTCGATAATTTGGTATAACTATAATTATTAACAAACGACAATCATCCGTGAAACTTATCGAAAATGCAAGATTACATCATTTAGCAGTATACTAAAAATAATCATTAAAAGAAAATTATCCTATTATAATATTAGGTACCTACATTGTTATAATATTATCGAACAATATGTCGGTATAACTATCGAACGATAGCCAATACAATTAAATAAAACGTCGAACAGCCTGCATTGCAGTGAAGATACGATATAAAAGATTTCAACAGGTGGTTGCCATGGACCAAGAAACAAGAATGTATTATAAGTTAAAACATACTATAGTTATTACTCACCTTTTGACCAAAACATTATATTACCTGTGTAATGTAAGTTGTAATACCTATAATACACGTTTTATACGTATAATACCTAAGTATCTAACCTATATATATCATGACTTATTATTATAATTTGTTGTATTACACATTCTTTTGTATTGATAGTGTCTAAACATGCGCGTAACCGTGTATGTCTTAGTATTTTTTATGTAAATAAATTTCATAAATATTGTTATTTGTTATTAAGAAGACGTCACACCCATATAAGTTTTTTCCGTATTACAATCGTACAAAGATATTGCGTTGCTATAAAATATATTAGTTTCCTTTAATTATACCTGATTAATATTTAATGATTATAACATTTTGATAAACACTTGAACATTTTCAAAAACAAAATGAGCGCACAAAAGCGTTATTACTTATTTAGTATATTTATTTATTACCTAGGTAATATTTTCAACAAAACGTTCGTTACGGCAGAGTAAGCCAAGCTAATGATACATAATTTTCAATGCCGTAGGAAGAAATTTTTTGTTTTTGGGGGAGGGGGTCGGGACACTTAATTTTTTTCTCTAGCTTTTGAAATGCTAGAATATCTAATTATAACCCCATTGTTCATAAAGTGTATCTCCTCTTTTTTATGTTAACAACTATGGTACCTACATTTAATATAACAATGTATCAATATTGTTGTAAACCATGGGTTTATGTATTCATTAATATAAGTATATTAATATATCATTATATTATCAATATGTGTTGTAAACAAAACATTACATTTTTTGTTCGAATATTATAGAAATTTACTAAAAAGAATACAAGACTATATTAAGGGAATCGTGCTAAAAAAGTCAGAAGTAAAAAAATCCGGAATATTAGGTATATTATATACATAATAATATTTAAAATAATTTATTAAAAAAAATTCAATGATAATAATTATGTACTTAATATAAAAACCTAAAAAAAAAAAAAAATGAAATAATTATTACACATAAATAAAATATAGGTACAATATACATTATAATATATTAATATAATATTATAATGATGATGATTTCTTAATTAAATTGAGCATTAACTATCGTTATATAAAATATTATCTATTAAAAAAAAAAAAATCGATGACAATAATGTTTATTTAGTATTATGATTTGTCAGTTTAATTAAATATAACTGTCGTCAAAAAAATAATATTTTTTAAAAATTTAATTTTTTTCAGTTTAATTAGTAACAATTTATATTAATACTAATTAGAAGTTTGATTGTGCATTACATAGTATTTTTCCTTGTGCCTAATTATATGTATCGGACTTTTTATGTTTCGGAATTTTTCACCGTTGACTTTATATAGTATATACCATAACCTTTTATCCCTCGGACTTTTTTACTTGAACTTTTTTTGCTAGGCCTTTTAGGTAGTATACCATATTAAGGCTGTTGAAAGCTGGTCGTTTTTCGTGCATTTAGACCAATAAGCGGGAAAAAAATATTCTTACAGAAATCCAATTATAATTTTAATTAATATAGGATTAACTCCGCTTTTTATCTGTGTTTCGTAGGAATCAATTTTTTTTTTAGTAATACTGAAGTAAAAGTGAATTTTTAAAAAAAAAGAATATTCATTTGGAACTATAGTACTATACTAATTAAACAATATAACAAATCAAAAATCCATTTCTTACATAACCTAGAAAAGAGATTAAGGAATTCAAATTTGTTTTAAAAATTAAAATAAGGCTTTTGGTACTGGGTGTATTTTTTCCCGCTTTTTGGAGTTTTGTGAATCATGGGAGTTGAACATTTTTTTATCACAAATATAGTGACATTTGACCACACATATTACGTCACTGAGTTCCAAGAATCTTAGCCGTAGTTTATCTTTAAATACATAAAGCGTTCGGGGAACTCACACACACTAATGATTAGTCACTAAACACACAGTCACACGGCCCTAACGATGGTTGTAAAATATTTCCTAAATCCGACCCCTTAAAAATGGTTCACTTTCGATAACGTTACCTTTTAATTTTTATCAAACATATAATATTATGTAAGTCAAGCCAAATATAATTTTATTGATACTTGCATATACGCATCACATCACCCACTATATTATTTAAAGAGTAAATACAATCATTCACATAAAAAAATAATGTGTTTTGCTAAGCTTTAGGATGGTTAAATATTTATAATAGGGACTATCATTAGATAAAATATAAATAGATAATAGACCAGTTGCAGATCCCCCGTTACAAGTAATATCGTCCATTAATAATTTAACAATTTCATTTTTATTATATAGATTAAGAGAATACTACTATATGCATATTATGATGTAAGTTGCAATGGCGCAATCTATAGGTAATAAGTATAGGAAAGCTTGCAGGGGAGACCGCGCCTATGGCACCGCGATAACACACCCATATTTTAGTACCTATTTCATAATTATTGTTATCGTGATCATATTGTAATTATTATTATTATTAATATTTGTTTGTTAAATAGCCAATAGTATTAATATGACGAATCATTATAATTATTATAATTATTATAATATGCAATGATATTATGTAAAATATAGTAAAGTTATCATCTATTATTTTACTAAATTATATTATATTGTTAGACGCATTAGACAGATTGTCAGTATATAATAATTATTCTAATATTTAAAACTTTAGTATAAATATAATCCTTATATTATGATTAATAGGTACCTGTCCTGTCAATTAAAAGTAGATATATTATTATTATATTACCTATTATATATTGACTATTTTTCTATAAATATTACAGACTACAGTACCTACCTATTATTTACCACGGTCAACAAGCCGATGGTAAGGAGGCATAATATAATAGGTACCATGATTCCCATGTATGTGATGGTAAAATAAGTTTTACCATCTAAAATTAAATATTGTGTAACTATATTAAATATGGCTGCATACGAACTGAGTCCTAATAAAACCTTTTAGGATTAATTAAGTCTTGGATTGTATTAAGGTACCTATATACCTACTAAATTGTTAATTGAGTCCCATGATATTTTAGGTATGATACTAATTGAGTCCCATCTACAATTAAAAACAATATCTTCCTTCTCATTTTTACAGACTTAGGACTGTATACAACAAAAAATGTTACAGGTACGGTTAAAAATGTTTTTTTTTTTAAAAAAATTTAAAATATAGGTCATAATGTATGACTATAATATAATATGAACAATTTAAATGTTATACTTGTGTATAATTAAATGAATAAAAGTGATGATAAAATTACATTTTTCATATTGGTAAAAATGTATGTGATAAACACGTATTTGAGCTTATTTTTCAGGGGGGGGGGGGGGGGGGTTAAAATACGAAAATCTCATGATAATGGTATTTAACTTATAATTACAGCTTCCATGAAACAGTAAAAAAAAAAACAAATCTCTCTTTTAATATGAAACAACTATGTTATTTTGTAATATTAATTCTCATTATATTTTTAATCTGCAAGAAAATATTATATTTCAAACCAAAAACAATCTCTAAGAAGACTATTTCTACTAAAAAACAAACAATTAACAAAGACTAATCAATAGATTTCTATAACTTTATATTCATATTTAAATTGTATAGCCACGCATTAAATAATTAATTACTTAATTAGTATTTAAGCATAATTTTATTTACAACGTGAATAGGCTGAGACAATAACTTAGTTATAAAATAAGTTAGTTTTTAATATAACAATTATTATTATGCTGAAGTGGCCAAGTAGGTACATCATGCAGTAATGTGTTCCAATTTTAAGCTGCAATGTGTTCATAAGTAGGTACCTATGTACAAAGAGTGAAATACAACAGCAAGCACAACAGAAAATAGAAAATTATGCAGTACATTCAGTATATAGCGATTGTGATTTCGCGCGTTTTTACTTGTTAGTCACGTTTGTATAGTCGTTTGTAATGCAATGAAAAAGAAGGGTAAATGAAATGTCTTTTCAATTTCGGACAAAGTTCGTTGAATACAGTTAGTTGAAAAAGGTGACCGTAAAAAATGTGAAATCACCAATGAATTCTACAATATTCCACAAAATACATTATCGATAATTATTAAACAGAAAGAGAATACAATGGAGTTCAAATATGGAAAAATTAAAAAAAAAAGAGGATGAGTCCTTACTTGGACTTTGATAAATGTTTGTTAAATTGGTTTAATCAGTGTCGAGATAAAAAAAAACCATTAAATGGTACAATCTTACTTGAAAAATCAAACGAATATGCACAACAACTAGGAGTTAGGACACACTAATTTTAAAGCTAGTACCTAGTGGATGGCTTACAAATTGAAAAAAAAGTTTTTCAAACTGTTAATGGAGAAAAATCTTCAGTAAACACACCTTGTTGATCAAATTAGATTAAAAATTGTCCTGACGTCTTATCAGGTTATTCTTTCATCTAATGATATTTTTAATGTCGATGAAACGGACTTATTTTTCAAATACTTACCAGATAAAACATAATATAAAAAGTTAAAGAATTTTCAGGTGGCAAATACGGTAAAGAGCGCATTACAGTTATGGTAGGAGTAAAATATGTCTGGAACTGAAAAACATTAAAAATAAATACAAAGTACATAAGAATATAGTAAATAAGACAGTATATTATATAATATTATAATATATAATAACATCTATAATACTTCAGCCGATAGAACAAGGCGTTATACAAAAATGTCTAAATGTTTTATAGAAATAAATAAATCAAGAGAATAAAAATCATACGGTTAGTCGATAATATCGATTATAAGTTATAACAAATCATTTTCTTTAAATAGACTCAAAGCTATATGGGTCTGATAATGCTTAGAGAAGTGTAACACCACACACTATAATATTAAATTGCTTCATAAAAGCTGGTTTTAAAGACGACGATATTACAATAGAAATCTCAACTACTATTTTTGATGATAGATGGAATTTTTTGCCGATCATCTTAATTTAGACGACAGAATTTTTTCACAGTATGTGGAAATGGACAATTATATACAAGTATGTGAAGCATGGATAGAGAACGAAATTTTATCAGAAACCATCGAAAATATCAGCGAGAGTGAAGACAAACCACAAAATGAGGAGGAAGTCACTTTTGAAGTTACAATTCAACAAGCTAAACAAGCTTTAAAAACATAATTAACTCAAGTTAAGTTAGGAGTATACGTCCCCTTAAATGATTAAATCAGAATATTTTACAGATTTATATAAATACATACCCAAGATACATATATATTGATATATAATATGAGCTTTTGTAATTTGAATAAGACAATGAGGAATAATAACATAAGTACCTACCTAGTTTACATACCTACATTAATTTATGAAAACATACCATATTATGTAGAAGAATTTTACAAATATATATACATTTAAATGATAAGTTAGGTATGTACTTAATAAATATGTATCTACTTTTTAAATTTAAAAAATATATATATTATATAAATAATATCTCAAAGACTTACCTACTTCTTTTGTAAGCAAGGTTTTGCTTTCAGCCGTTCTTTATTTTTATTTCATTAAAGCTAACCATTGGATATGTTATAAGTTTCGCATATAATAAGCAATTTGTGAACATTTGATTCGACCTAAGGAAATTTCAATACATGTATTTAATTACAGTCTTTTTTTTTGACATATCTAAGTATGTACCTACTTAAGACCTGCGAGGGCCGGGCCGAACCGACCAGGTCCTTAAAAAGTCCGGCCTGTATTGACATTGGGCAGGGCCGGGCCTTTGAAATAAAATAAAGGGTTGGACCGGGCATTTTAAGCCTTGGAATTTTATTCCGGACCAGGCCTGGGCTTTTTTTGTACAATTTTCCGGGCTTTTTAAAGATTTTTCTTCTACAGTAAATAATCACAATAATTTAAAATAATAAATAATAATAATAAAACCGACGTTGGTACAGAATAGATAGATACTAGATAGTAGTACAAACACGGATATGCTGTTGAAGGCGTTTATTAAGAATGTAACAGAATGGTATACCTACATGTAAATCTCCGGTTGCCTTTTGTTTCGCACGTGGTCGCTAGGGATGGCTATACAGACTCGAATCGTGTGTCGCGCGCGTTCGTGGTGATCGTTTGTAGAGCCGACCGTCGATGTTACGTGGCTCGGTGGCGCTAAGCTGTCGTTGAGGTGAGGTCCGGAAAACGTCACGACTGCGAGGTGTCGTGGAAATTACGGTTGGTGGGAACGAGTTGTATGTGTTGATACGTTGGTGTACGTAGGGCTAGAGGAAGCTTCCGCTCGACATGCTGGACGTCGTGGTGGACGCCAGCAAGCCGGGGAAAGGGAGTATTGTGGTGATGCTCGTCACACCATGCACTACAGTCAAGTAGTTCCGTTATCAATGTTCTGTATCTAGTCATTGGGCCATTGAGAAAATTATAATGATGGGCCATGGGCGGTAACGAATAATTTGTACTATCGAATAATTTTTTGAATAATCTGCACTACCGACTAATTTATCTAATAATCTTTTTAGTTTTCCTGTAGGTACCTACATTTAAATTTTAAACCGTTTTATCACTATAATAACGTACAGCCTTGCCCATATAATTTCTCCGAATATTAGTCATTATACATTATGTATAATATTAGGTACCTACAGGCTACATCAAATATTATAGGTATGCTTTAAAGTCATAACTCATAAGTTACCGAATACCTACCCAAATATATATATTTTTAAGGAAATTAAATCTATGTACCCAGGACCTACATCAACAAGCTACAAAAAAAAAAATTACTGTCATTGAGAATAATAATTGAAAATTGTTATAAATATAAACCAGTAGGTCTGACAATTTTTTCATAAAAAAATTAATTTATCTTAAAAATATTACTACAAACAATAATTCTATAATAATAGTTATTTAAATTTAGTATAAATCTAGGCCGTTTACAAATATTTTTGATCAGGAAAAATTATGTTCACACGTCACGCTTTAATATGTTTATTTACATAACATTTAATAATCATTGGTAACGTTCTGACAAATGTCACATTGATTCGCATCACATCCATTGCTGCTTCCTTGACATTTTGAAACATTACCTTGTCTTTTTTTAATGCAGTTTTTGATAATATGTCCAATTACTAAGATAAATAGTAAGCCGGCAAAACCCAGAAATCCATAGATCACCGTTTTGGAAATTAAACAATAGTCATTATTTTCAAAATTAAAACTTTTATCTGAGGGATGTATTTTATCCCAGTGTATTGTCTTTAATATCGATTTATTGGGATAATTCTGTAAATAAAATACATCTATGTTGTTATATTATCATAGTTTTGTACTACATAAAGTATCATCATTAATTATACATACTATGTATAATCAATGGTATCATTAATTATTATTAAATATATTATAAGTCATATGATATTATTATTTATTAGTTATTACCTATATATCGTAATTTTAAACTTTTATAGGTAGGTACCTACTATCGTTGATTATAAATACTATAGAGAGCCAAAGAGCTAAAGTTAGTTTGTATGCAGGGGGTATAATCTATGTAACAATTAAGCTGATTCTAAAAACTCTTTCACTAATGGAAACTTACACCATTCCTGAGTAATATGGTTTAAAGTCAATCACGGAATTCAACCACTAAATGTTTTTATTTTCCATGCAAATATGGATGATTTATTTAGAAAATCCTTGATTTTCCACAATAAATTATATGCTACCTGTTCTAGGGCAAGTATATCTAAGAATTTAAACGTAAATTCTTTTTATAGTATGTCAAAAAAACATTCAAAAGTTTTTGAAAATATAACTTTTTTGCTGGGAATTGAAACTGCATGGTTTATCCGGTTTTCTGAAAATCCTGTTAAAACCATGGTTTTTTCATATTCACACCTTTTCTAGAACCGAAATTAAAAGCTTTAACTCACCGGTTAAACTAAACATAAGCCGAAACCATAGAAATGAATATCCGTTCTTAAAACCAATAAAAATTTAAGACTTATATTGGATTCTTCGAATTTTATTAGGTATTACCTATATAATTTATAATTCTTGATAAAACGAGGAGTATTTTTAGGCAAAGAAAACATTTTGTTTGAATTCCGATGCTATTACTGAGTTTCACGAAATATTAATTAGTAATACGAATATTATTCTATTTATATTTTATAATATTATTATTATACTTATTGATTCAAAATTAAATACAAATATACCAATTATTATTTTGTTCACCCTGTGCGGCTATGTACGTGTGTCTTGTTGTTATTTAAATTATTTATGTATATTATTATTGATTAATGATATTAAAATTGTTTCGTATTAGACTGATTCACGTCTATCCTGCAGTCATCAATCGCTTATGTCATTATCATCAGTCTCCTCAGTGTATCCCCTCAATTACAAACGTGTGTACCAAAACTTATAAAGTGTATTTGAATCTTAACAGTTAGCCTTTTAAATAACAATATTTTCAATAGCCCAATTAACTTTTTTTATCCATTTAAATAAATATTTTGTTCAAATATCATAAGCATTAATCACATAATTAACAAGAGATTTATTATACTATAATATAGTGTGATGTAATTGTAAATTACAATTAAATATTAATGTAATGGAATAATGATCTCAATCATATGAATCAAAATTTTCAAAAACCGTTCGGTGTACCACCAATAAATTCGAAAAACCTTTTTTGACCAAACCAAAAATAAAAAATTTGAAAAACCAATCTTAACATCTAAACCAAAACGATAAAATGTAGAAAACAGTTCTCAAAAATTGAGAACGTAACCTTTAAAATGTGAAACGGTTTCGATCCCTGCTATTTTGCTAATATTTACTATCTTGTAATTTTTTTAAATTTATATTGCGTATCACAAAAGCAAAATATATTAAATTTGTATACGCTGTGGTTTTTATATGTAATATTGTATGCAGGTATTGTATTATATCTATAACGCGGCGTTTCTAAAACCGTGGTTAGTGTAACCCTGGGGGGTGGGGTGACATGTAGCATTTAAACCAAAGGAGTTCCGTGAATAATTATTATGTATTGTTTTTAGGTTGGGTTTTTTTATTAAGGGGCCCGTAATCATTATTTACTATTCTTCAAGGTATCTGGCGGAGGAAATACTTGGGAAACGCTGATATAATTGGAAAACGGAAAACGATAGATATAAATAAGATAAATGTATCTATCATATTAAATAGTGTAATACACATATACCTACTTTGTGTCAAGTGAAATTCGGAAACGGAACATCACAGATTTTTAAAGTAAAAACTGGTCTTCATGATAACGATACTCAATTACTTGTACTATTGTTTAACTTAGCACTTGAAAAAGTAATCAGGTCAATCCTTACATCAAGACAAGGAGATTTTGTCTGAAGTCTAACTTCTTGTCTACGCAGATGATATTGTTATATAGAATATGCAACATGAAGTTATGAGCAGTACAAAATATTAACTAATTAAAGCAGCGAAGCCAATGACCAGTAGGTAAACCGAGATATAACAAAATATTTAGACAACTTCACCTGGTTTTAGAAGATTATACTTTCCAACGAGTAAAATACTTCTAATATCTCGGGGTGAATATAAATCAACACTTAAATATGTAGGTAGGTACCTATAACTAAATACAATTGTAGATCTCTGCCACTAACAAGAGTTATTATGCTTTGGAAAAGTTGTTCAAGTCACAGTCTACCTAAATAATCAAAAGAACGCTCATACACACATTTTCAGAACAGTTTACCCTACACTAAAACAAAGGTACACCGATTTAGTACAGAATTTTATATTTGTTTTATTTTTTCTGGGTAAAGTAAAATCATACAGCTAGTAATAAATAATTGTACTTCAAGTATGTATTAAAGTATTTTTATTTTTAGTGCTATTTTTCAAGTTTTGGTTTTATTTTTTTTTACTGTTATGAATAATAATATAATATTATTGATTTCTTTTGTATTTTCGTAAATCTAATTCATATTGAATGAAAAATAGTAAAAACAACTTGCCATTTATGTGAATCCATAAGAAAATTACCTACATACATATCATAATATTATATTATATTTTTAGGTACCTAGCTCGGGGTATTAGACTTTGACCCATCGAACAGTATATTATACAATATCATCACTTGTATTTATATATTTTTGTATAATAGATTTACATTGTAAACAAAAGAAAATTTTTTTAAAAAAATGTTTTTTACTATTTTTCATGTTTTCATAGAATACCTATTAACACGTTGACTGCGTACTGACGCCAATTGGCGTCATAAGTATCATTCAGCAACGCGTTAAGATTTTTTTAGTCCATACTTAAGCGCATACTTTAGTTATTTTCAGTGATATAAAATCCATGCTCTGATAATAATATAATAAAATAAATGTATTTTATACTACATACTGATTGTTCGTCAATGTATACATATGGATACAGTTTTGGATTCCTAAACACGTTCATTGATTCATCTACTGGTTTACCAAAGAATCTATCCAACGAATGTGGGTTGGACATGACTATTTGTACATAATTACAGAAAAATATAAGCATGCAACACATTTTAGAATATTTACATTTGTACAATATTACAATATAACATATGAAGTAGAACTAAGCCTTCTTATAAACAATACACTAAGCAACGAAAAATTGTTGGATTTTAAATATTTTAATACGTTTTATTGTTTTATGTTAGAAACGAAAAGAAAACAAAAAGAAATATGTAAAACATAATTAAACTTAAATTTAAACTTCATAATTAGGTAGATTAGGTTATAGGTCTTCTAGCAATCGCAAATTCGTTTTAACTGTTTTATAAAAATAATGTTTTTTTTTTTGTTAATAACTAATATTCTATAAGCGTTTTTAATTCACCATTGACACGATATTACAATAATACATGTATACGATATTATATAATTGTTCCATAAAAATAATATTTATATGTCAAAAACTAATATTCTGTATAATATGTTGATTTATCAATGACACGATTATATTACATTGAAACATGTATACGATATCATAAAGTTGTTTTATACTAATGTAAAAAAATTATATTATATAGTTGTGATGACTGCAGGTAGTCAGGTGAGGGAGGGCACGTGTGCCTCCCCGATTTTTATTTCTAGTACAGGTTGTGGCCCACATTATTCAAAAATTGTATGTTTAAGACACTTCTACATTCCACCAAAGAATTCAGTCTAACTGTCAAAGCCTATTAGCTTATTATATTAAGTTGTTTTCAATTTTTGATTGGTACCAACGTATTATCCACGTAGGTGTAAATAGCCTAAATTATTTTGGAATCCGGAAGTCCCACAAAGTTTTCCTATTAGTGACAATGGTGTATCATGGCTAACAGGTGACATAGAACTAAATTAAACTTGTGTATCCAATGTATATCGATTGTGCGTTACTATTTATTATAATTCACCGGAAGAGAACCAGGTTTTAACAAAAAAAAACCTATTTAATTCACTAGGTATCAAAAAAGGGTTCAATAGTAACAAACTTGTGTGGAGTTAATTGTAGCATGTAATTTGTTTTATATTATAAGAACTTAATATAATAATATGACCAGAAGTTTCGTTCAAATATCGGAAGTTTTGTTATGATGAGTACCTAAGTTACTTAGTTATTTTTTTTTTTTTTATTTTACTTCTATCTACGTAGTTGAACTGCAATCAAATTATAATGGTTATTTAGTTTTTTCGGGTTTTTTGGCATGGACACTTAGATTTTGGGCGCGGATAGCCGTTTTTGTTGTTGGATATTATAGAGGACTTTACCCGGATCGATGGGTACCAAAATCGACGTTATTTGACTTTTGGTTCGGGAGTTATGATTTTTCATTGAACTTAGAAAATTACATAGTTCCGTGAATTTTGGATTTTGAGTTTTCTTTCCATCACTACAAAACTCGATATCCTAGTATTTTGGTATAGGTACGACGATCCAAAAAGGGTTTATGGTAGAAATGCGTATGACCATTATTCCACCCGTAATCGGGGTAGAAAAAAGTTGAAAAACACATCAAGTGATTTTTTGTATACCCAAACATTTCCTTATGGTATACGTTCATTTAACGTTTGACTAATAATTATTTTAAACTTTTTTTTCGTATTTAGTTATTTAGTTTGCCCTTGGGTCCGTGCTGTTAGTTTGTTTGATTTTGTAGTACCAAGTCGCTTTTAAAGTGTGAACATTTTGAATACGAGCATTTTGTTCGTGTTTTTTTTTATCATTATGTTATAGTTTATTTTCGGTTTTTGGACGACCAGTGCTCGGCCACTTTTCGACTTATAGGTCTGGTTTTTTCTACTGTGGATAGCTAATTTAGTCAACTTTCCATAGATACCGGAACAACAGCTAACCTCACTATGGTAGGCGATTTTCTGTGCGAAAAATGCGTAAAAAGTGAAATTTTGAGTTCAAAGTCATTGTTTTTATTTTTTTTCGTGTTTAGTTAGGTTATGGTTATCGAAAAATGTAAGGGTATGTAAGTGTCAAGCGAGCTTTGAAACCAATATATAAATTTGAACATTATTTTTAAAATGTTGCATGAAATTTAGGTTAATACATTGTTTAAAATTTATTGGATTGCACTTATATGTTGAGAACTAGCACCTACCACCACCAACCTGCCACCAATATGTTCGCCATATATAATATACAGATCATATTTTATAAAACAATACAACAAAACAGAATCAAGTCATAAATATCATATAAAATAGGTACGGAATTCTCAAAGATCAGTATATGTCTGGAAAATGTCCCAGGAAATAATATGTCTTGGGGGCGGCCCCCCCCCCCTCCTGGATCCGTCCTTGTCATAAATAATAATGAAACATATTATTTAAGCTATTGAAGAGGTATTCAACAAATATTATTGCTTACGCATATTTATAAAATGATTTCCCCAGTCATATCACAAAGTAACACTACCTAATTCGATGTTATTTCTGCGCTGTCATATTTTATCATGCATTTTTACGCCATCGCGTGGGAGCCGTAAAATCACGGAAACAAA
>NC_042493.1:54484660-54502112 GCF_005508785.2 Acyrthosiphon pisum
TACAAAATATTAACTAATTAAAGCAGCGAAGCCAATGACCAGTAGGTAAACCGAGATATAACAAAATATTTAGACAACTTCACCTGGTTTTAGAAGATTATACTTTCCAACAAGTAAAATACTTCTAATATCTCGGGATGAATATAAATCAACACTTAAATATGTAGGTAGGTACCTATAACTAAATACAATTGTAGATCTCTGCCACTAACAAGAGTTATTATGCTTTGGAAAAGTTGTTCAAGTCACAGTCTACCTAAATAATCAAAAGAACGCTCATACACACATTTTCAGAACATTTTACCCTACACTAAAACAAAGGTACACCGATTTAGTACAGAATTTTATATTTGTTTAATTTTTTCTGGGTAAAGTAAAATCATACAGCTAGTAATAAATAATTGTACTTCAAGTATGTATTAAAGTATTTTTATTTTTAGTGCTATTTTTCAATTTTTGGTTTTATTTTTTTTTACTGTTATGAATAATAACATAATATTATTGATTTCTTTTGTATTTTCTTAAATCTAATTCATATTGAATGAAAAATAGTAAAAACAACTTGCCATTTATGTGAATCCATAAGAAAATTACCTACATACATATCATAATATTATATTATATTTTTAGGTACCTAGCTCGGGGTATTAGACTTTGGCCCATCGAACAGTATATTATACAATATCATCACTTGTATTTATATATTTTTGTATAATAGATTTACATTGTAAACAAAAGAAAATTTTTTTAAAAAAATGTTTTTTACTATTTTTCATGTTTTCATAGAATACCTATTAACACGTTGACTGCGTACTGACGCCAATTGGCGTCATAAGTATCATTCAGCAACGCGTTAAGATTTTTTTAGTCCATACTTAAGCGCATATTTTAGTTATTTTCAGTGATATAAGATCCATGCTCTGATAATAATATAATAAAATAAATGTATTTTATACTACATACTGATTGTTCGTCAATGTATACATATGGATACAGTTTTGGATTCCTAAACACGTTCATTGATTCATCTACTGGTTTACCAAAGAATCTATCCAACGAATGTGGGTTGGACATGACTATTTGTACATAATTACAGAAAAATATAAGCATGCAACACATTTTAGAATATTTACATTTGTACAATATTACAATATAACATTTGAAGTAGAACTAAGCCTTCTTATAAACAATACACTAAGCAACGAAAAATTGTTGGATTTTTAATATTTTAATACGCTTTATTGTTTTTTGTTAGAAACGAAAAGAAAACAAAAAGAAATATGTAAAACATAATTAAACTTAAATTTAAACTTCATAATTAGGTAGATTAGGTTATAGGTCTTCTAGCAATCGCAAATTCGTTTTAACTGTTTTATAAAATAATGTTTTTTTTTGTTAATAACTAATATTCTATAAGCGTTTTTAATTCACCATTGACACGATATTACAATAATACATGTATACGATATTATATGTATAATTGTTCCATAAAAATAATATTTATATGTCAAAAACTAATATTCTGTATATGTTGATTTATCAATGACACGATTATATTACATTGAAACATGTATACGATATCATAAAGTTGTTTTATACTAATGTAAAAAAATGATATTATATAGTTGTGATGACTGCAGGTAGTCAGGTGAGGGAGGGCACGTGTGCCTCCCTGATTTTTATTTCTAGTACAGGTTGTGGCCCACATTATTCAAAAATTTATGTTTAAGACACTTCTACATTCCACCAAAGAATTCAGTCTAACTGTCAAAGCTTATTAGCTTATTATATTAAGTTGTTTTCAATTTTTGATTGGTACCAACGTATTATCCACGTAGGTGTAAATAGCCTAAATTATTTTGGAATCCGGAAGTCCCACAAAGTTTTCCTATTAGTGACAATGGTGTATCATGGCTAACAGGTGACATAGAACTAAATTAAACTTGTGTATCCAATGTATCGATTGTGCGTTACTATTTATTATAATTCACCGGAGGAGAACCAGGTTTTAACAAAAAAAAAACCTATTTAATTCACTATCAAAAAAGGGTTCAATAGTAACAAACTTGTGTGGAGTTAATTGTAGCATGTAATTTGTTTTATATTATAAGAACTTAATATATTAATATGACCAGAAGTTTCGCTCAAATATCGGAAGTTTTGTTATGATGAGTACCTAAGTTACTTAGTTATTTATTTTTTTTTTATTTTACTTCTATCTACGTAGTTGAACTGCAATCAAATTATAATGGTTATTGAGTTTTTTCGGGTTTTTTGGCATGGACACTTAGATTTTGGGCGCGGATAGCCGTTTTTGTTGTTGGATATTATAGAGGACTTTACCCGGATCGATGGATACCAAAATCGACGTTATCTGACTTTTGGTTCGGGAGTTATGATTTTTCATTGAACTTAGAAAATTACATAGTTCCGTGGATTTTGGATTTTGAGTTTTCTTTCCATCACTACAAAACTCGATATCCTAGTATTTTAGTATAGGTACGACGATCCAAAAAGGGTTTATGGTAGAAATGCGTATGACCATTATTCCACCCGGAAGTTGTCCACCGCAAGCGATCGTTGTCATTGATGGGTGGTATTTATAAATATAAACATACTTCTGATAACAACAGTCACGCGATGGCGTAAAAACGCATGATAAAATATGATATCGCAGAAATAACATCGAATTAGTGTTACTTTGTGATATGACTGGGGAAATCATTTTATAAATATGCGTAAGCAATAATATTTGTTGAATACCTCTTCAATAGCTGAAATAATATGTTTCATTATTATATATGACAAGGACGGATCCAGGAGGGATACCCCAGCCCCCAAGACATATTATTTCCTGGGACATTTTCCAGACATATACTGATCTTTGAGAATTCCGTACCTATTTTATATGATATTTATGACTTGATTCTGTTTTGTTGTATTGTTTTATAAAATATGATCTGTATATTATATATGGCGAACATATTGGTGGCAGGTTGGTGGTGGTAGGTGCTAGTTCTCAACATATAAGTGCAATCCAATAAATTTTAAACAATGTATTAACCTAAATTTCATGCAACATTTTAAAAATAATGTTCAAATTTATATATTGGTTTCAAAGCTCGCTTGACACTTACATACCTACCCTTACATTTTTCGATAACCATAACCTAACTAAACACGAAAAAAAATAAAAACAATGACTTTGAACTCAAAATTTCACTTTTTACGCATTTTTCGCACAGATAATCGCCTACCATAGTGAGGTTAGCTGTTGTTCCGGTATCTATGGAAAGTTGACTAAATTAGCTATCCACAGTAGAAAAAACCAGACCTATAAGTCGAAAAGTGGCCGAGCACTGGTCGTCCAAAAACCGAAAATAAACTATAACATAATGATAAAAAAAAACACGAACAAAATGCTCGTATTCAAAATGTTCACACTTTAAAAGCGACTTGGTACTACAAAATCAAACAAACTAACAGCACGGACCCAAGGGCAAACTAAATAACTAAATACGAAAAAAAAAAGTTTAAAATAATTATTAGTCAAACGTTAAATGAACGTATACCATAAGGAAATGTTTGGGTATACAAAAAATCACTTGATGTGTTTTTCAACTTTTTTCTACCCCGAGCGAGGAGCGATGACACTCATAACCTTGCTGAAGACTGACAACTGCAGTATTCACTATTATATCTTTTGACTGTTTGTTTTTCAGCTTTTGCCGTTGGTGTTCTTTTACTTTTTAGTGATCATTGTTCAGTGTGTTAATACTTTGTTATATTTAACCCTAAGAATTCTTGCCATCAAAAAATAATGCCGTTAATTAAACAGGTAAATATTTATATTTGTAGGTATTAACGTTTTAGAGAACGCTATACGATATATGTGTTTTCTTTGTCTTACAAACGTACAGAGATACAGAAAATGTGCGTTGATCAGAATAGTAGTGTGTTGTAAGTGCGAAATGTTTGAATATAAGAATAACTTTATACCTATATCAACAAATTAAAAGGTAATAACATTATCTGCTTTTAAGCGTCGTGTTTCTTTTCGATTTTTAAATTTTTATGCGAGATGAGCATTTTTAATTAGTGGTATTTAACACATCATTTTTTAAAAATATTGAATAAAAGCCAACGCACCTTTAAGTTTGATAACATTTCAATCCACTCCAATATTAAAATTAACATAACACAAAATATACACAATCGATTCTGATGAATGTAAATTTGCTACATCGTTGGAACCTACGTTATTGTAAGCAAGACAACACAATAATGTTTGGATAAGGTCCTCTCAACTAGCCAATAGGTACAGTGGTTATGGGAACTACAATAGATATTTGTTTTCTATTATTTTATTATATATGTAGTGCTTACTGTAATAATTATAATGTATTTTCCTATATTTTTAGAGACGTGCATAGGTTATTGCTTTATTTGTTGAATCCCAAACATACAGTGTGATACCGACAACTTGAGTTTTTCAATCAACCGATGATTTTGGTATAACAACAATATTTTATAAATGGCCACCTGGATTAGATCAGGATGTTACTAGTGAAACCATAAAGAATACAACCATCCCAACAGATGATTGCTCTTCTTATAAAATTCGCATGTTGGATAATGGTAAAGAATATTTATCTAATTATTGTATACAAGTATCTAGGTAGGTATATAAATTGCGGTGGAGTGACCCCACCATGTAACCGGGGAATTGTCTGGTGGCTTGGTTTACTTAATTAAAGAGTGACCAGTTGTTTAGATTCAGACATTTTGTAAATTTTTATGGTGATAAATTGGGTATTTTGTTTTGTAGTAAGTTGAAACTAAAAATAAATGTCAGATACATTGCTTAAACACATTAAAAATACATATCTACGCACAAATAGCAATAATATAAGACATATTATGTTACATGTATAAGGTATTATACAAAATATACCTTTGCTCAGAATCATTTTTCGTTTTTATCGTTGGATTCAAATTTAATGTATCCAATACACTATTACAGCGACTTACTCAATGACACTAGCTAGGTAGTAGGTACTTACTTCTATACAGCAGAATAACTTCTCCAGTTTTTTTTTTTGTCAGTAAGAATTAAAACTTATAATTATTGTTTAAACTAAGGCTTAAATTGAACAGTAAAACAAACAATAATAATAGGTACCTATAACATTTTAATTACGCATACATCGTATATCAATACTAGTAAGGGTAAAATTTAAAAGTGGATTGTGAAATTGAAGGCAAGTAATTTTTACTAAAATTAAAATTCTTATATATATTTTTAGTATTTAAAATGTATGTATAAAAATAAAATTCATAGTACAGAAAATGAGTACAGAAAACAATGAATGGGTTGCAATTTATATCATGTGATTTTTACCCTGATTTTGGTATTACCTATTTGAATACATTAGAAATGTACCTGTGGTCTGACATTATACTCTATAAAACTCATAACTAAAACTGATGGATATTATGGTACATTCACTTGCCATAATTAATAAAAAATATTAAATTCAAGTCCAGGGCTTAAATTCTAAAATAAAATATCGTTTTTCCGTTTTTGGGTATTTAAACATTATACAATTTTATTGTTTAACATTATTGTACTTTATAACGTTAAACAATTTTGATGTTTAACGTTATTTTACGTTGAAACGTTATTTGATTTTTTCCGTTTAACGTTATTCAGTTTTTAAACATTTTTTTTTAATTTTTCGTTTTTGTTAAACGTTATAATTTAAAAATAAATAAGGAATTGTTTTTTTTTTTATAATAAATTCTACTGTTATTTATGCCATAATTATCCACACTATTATTTAAGAATTATGAAATTAGTAGAATTTGTTGGCCAGGTTACATTACCTATATTCAATCTTCCTAGAGTTTTTAGCAAGGAGCTAACTGATCAGTTAACCATTATCAGTTAAACTATTAAGTATGTATACACCATAGACGATTAGAAAAATTATATTGGGCTCAATGTAAAAAAAAAATCACAAACGTTATTTCAAATAACGTTATTTGCAATTTTTTTACGTTACAAATACGTTTATTGTTTATTTTTAATCATGAATTATGATTAATGATGTATTATGTTTAATGTTATTCAATTTTTTTCGTTTTTCGTTTATGTTTTTTCATTTTTTTTCCGTTATAGTGTTATAAATTATAACGTTATAATAACGTTTTGAAGCCCTGAATTCAACTAATCGTTTTTTTTATCTTTGGAGAAATAAGTAGGTACTCATAAAATCCAAAATGTTCCTGATAAAATACCTGTTAGTATAAATTTGCTGTTGTAGTATTTATAATGAAGTAGGTAAAAATTAAGTAGGTACTTACAATTTTACAAATTATTTGGTTATGCATGATATTGTAATGCTCTAGGAAATTGCGATTCTTATATTTTAATGTGTTACTTTTTGATGGGTGTACCTGTTTGACTATTTATATCTATTTAAATAGGTAAATTTAATAATTATTTTTACAAGACCTATTGATATATAATAATATATATTTTTTTTTAGATGATGATACTTTTAATGTTATGCCAGCTGCAGCTACTAGTAACTTGGTAATGTATTAATCTATTACTTTATATATATATATATATATGTATATTAGGTATACATAAATTACTTATTTAATAATTATATAATCCTATTTGATCTAGATGTCAGGTTCAATGTCCACAAGCGATAACATGTCATCAAATGTATACACAGACATAGAAAATGTGTCAAATTCAAGTTACACTAACAATCAAAATGTATTTTCGCAAACGGTAAATATAAATCTTCAAACATTTTCAAAAAAATTAGCTTCCTATAATATATCTACTGAATTTAGTGTATCTGACCTAATATTTAATGTTTTTTTGATACACCCCAAATAAATTGTTATAAAGATCAAAAATTAATTTATTAGTTAAAAAAAAAAATAGGGCCAATCTGTCACTATGGTTGATTAAATAATTAATATTTTAGGGTTATGGATCAGCAGTTACTACTAGTAATTCCATCGCCGAACCACAGTTAAGAACACATTATACTTCCTAACCAGTTTTTAATGGTAAACATAATTTGCTGTTTAATATTTTCTATTGATCAGTTTCAAATTCATATTTTAAAATAGTTAACCATTTTCACTTCCTATTATTATTAGGAAATCAATCCAACCAAGAGCCATTAAGTACACATTACACTTCCTCTTCAGTCTTTGATGGTAAACATGATTTGCTTTATAATAGTCACCATGTATCAGCTTAAAATTTATATTTAAAAGTAATTAACCATTTTTACTTACTATTATTCTTAGGAGTTACTATGTCTAGTATAATGGAAACATTGAACAATCTGGCTAGAGATCAAAATGTGATCAAATTGACACAAGAACGAATTTTGTATAAAATAGAACTGCTTGAAATAAACTCTCAAACGGGAGGACAGAATTTGTCAGAACCTATATATCTGGATTCAAGTTTCTATGACCATTTCCCTATGCAAAATGCTAATATGTTTTTAAAAGTTGAACAATTAATTACAAATGATAAATCATTTAAAGATAAACTAGTATGAACATTTATATATTATATACTTTAAGTATAGATCTGAGTTTTCCTTATGTAATCCATAATGTTAACTTATTTGTGTAGGAGTATTTTAATTTTATAAAGAACATTGGAGGGTGTAATTTGAAAAATTATGTAAAAAGAACATTAGGAAAACTGTTTACTGATAATTATGCAACTCAATGTACAATGACTGGAAGAGGCAAAGATGTTTTAACTAAAATTGGCGATTCTGAGGTTCTCAAAACCATAAAAAGTAAAAAATCTATTCAACTAAGAGATGGTATATTGGTATGTAATTATTGAATTTTAAAATTTTATTTTATTAACAGAAGTAACTAAAGAAGTCATCTGCGCTATGATGAAAAGATATGTAGTATCAGATTCAGAGGTTAAAACAATAGTGGCAGATTGGATTAGATACTCAAACACAAGACTTTTGAGATTATCAAAATCTACAAAATAGTGTTAATAACTAAAGCTACCCATAAATGTATTTTAAATTGTTTTTCTTTTAACCATATAATTATAAAATGTCCAGTGTTAGTACACAATTTATTTATATACACCCGTGGTATTGGGTAGTAAATAGTATCTTTTATATATCCATAAAATAATATTATGTATGATAATTTATACTATTCAAATTTTTGATGTTTCTTAATAAAGTCAACAGTATAATAATTAATGTGCTTAACTTATTTTAAACAACTGCTCGAAAGAAGAAAAGTTTGGGAGATATTACATCTAGGCATTTTAAAAATTTCTCAATTTGGAAAAGAAGAAAACTCCTAAAATACAATTACAATTCAATTGTACTGCAAATCTACCGAATACGCAAAGTAATGAAGAAATTAATCATACTGTAATAGATACTCGATTACCAACATTTTCCAATATTCTTTTATGTGAAGTGCAATGTAGCTCAAATGCATATTTTTCAACCTCAAATAGTAATTTAAATCCAAACATATCTGATGATATTCAATTACCACACTTAAAACAAAAGTCCAGCATTGATATAAAAGATAAACTGCGACACTGGGTTATAAAACATAAAATATCTCATAATGCTACTAATTCTATTCTTGGTATTTTAAAATGTGAAGGCTTAAATGTTCCAGTAGACGTGCCTACTTTAATGAAAACACCTACAATACCACAAGAAATAGTTATAATGGGTCATGGTTCATATATTCATTGTGGTATAAAAAATATGTTAGTTCCAGTACTGAAAAAATATTTTAATATGATTGATTGTGAAGGAGATTTAAAGTTAGGTATTAATGTAGATGGTCTTCCAATTTCAAATAGTTCTAAAAGCCAACTTTGGCCTATTTTAATATCAGTTATTAATTGTCAATCAATAAATAAATATGTGCTTCCAGTAGGGATTTTTCATGGAACAACAAAACCAACATCCGTCCATGAATTCTTTCAACCATTTGTAGACGATCTCTGTGAAATATTACAAAATGGTTTGTTTGTGAAAAATAGATTGTTTAAATTTAAAGTAGGACACATAATCTGTGATACTCCTGTCAAAAATTTTTTGTTGAATGTACGAGCACATAATGCTTATTTTTGGTGTTCGTCTTGTACTCAAGAAGGTGAATACATTCAACATAGAATGACTTTTCCTGAAATTGACGCTCTTCTCAGAACAAATGACTCAGTTTGCAATAAAGTTCATGAGGAATACCATAAGGGTGACAGTCCTCTTGAATTCTTGCCCATAGATATTGTTAATGATGTATGCCTAGACATAAAAGCCTAGACATGAAAAGCTACTGAGTTAAGGTTTTTTTTTTACTTTACTCTGGTCAAGTACTCTTAAAAGGAAAATTAAAAAAATCTTTCTATACACATTTCATGTTATTAGTGTCTGGTGTTAAACTGTTAATAAGTAATGTTATATGCCAAACTCACAACGAATTAGCTGAAACACTTTTTAAAAAATTTGTTACTCAATATTAAATTTTATATGGAGATCACTTAATTTTGTATAACGTACACAGTTTATTGCATCTCCCCATATTTGTTAAAACTCATGGTCCACTTGATAACTTCAGTTGTTTTAAGTACGAAAATTATTTACAGGAAATTAAATTCTCAATTAAATCTGCGAAATATTGTCTCCAAGAAGCTTTTAATAGGATTAGTGAAAAACAAAAATTGTTTTTGCTAGATCTACTAGAATTGCAGTATTCTGTATTATTTCAAAAAGAAATAGAAAATCGTACACCCTCAATACATTTCAATCTAACGGATAAGCTTAACAAAACAATTGTTTTAAATGATTTAGACATGAAAATAAATATTATAAAAGAATGTGATAAATATGTAACGTTAAAAATAACTATATAGTCAAAGTGAAACATATAGTGCAATCAGACCTTAATAAATCCAATATCAAATTAATTGAGCAAAGATTTTTAAATTGTAGTTTATTTTATATGACCCCTCTCATTGATTCTCCAGTTTTGGGCTCATTTATAATAGATTTAACAATTTCATGAATGTTTTTTAGTGCATCTTAATGAAATAAAAAGTAAATATTTAATGATTCCTGTTAGTACAGATAAAGCAGTTATTATGGAACTTACAGATTCTTTTTTTGAAAATAACCACAATGAATAACTTTAAACAAGTTTTTTTTTGTAATGTGAGCGTTTTTATTTCTATTTATTATATATCCAAATTAATATTTAACTTAGTGAGGTACTGCCTTTAATGGAAATAAAATAAGTTTATATATGTTTTATTAATGTATTTGTTCATATTTAATTGAAAATGATTGTGATTTGATCAATAATATTAAAATGTATTTAATTATATTATAATACATAATGTTGTATTTATTTATTTACATTTCAAACAAATTAAAAATTTAAAAATTTTTATAAAAAGTGTTCATAGTTTTATAAATTGGTTTTAATATCAAAATATTATCATGTCTTGTGTGTATTTGTAACTTTATTAATATTAAAAATTATATACCTAGGTATAGTATGTAAATGAATAACAAATCTAATTTAATTGAAACACAATATGGAAGTATAGTCGTATAGATGATGAGTTTTAAAATGTTGTATACATTTATTTTTATTATATTGTACTTATTATAAGTTTCCCTTCATATAAATATTATGAAAAATTTGTTTTATATGATGTATAAATATATTTATTATTATATCGATTTTATATGTATTAATATTGTTATTGTTATTTATTAGCCTTACCTATATAGTTTATGTATGTAAATAAACAACAAAATATGATAATTTTCTAAGTTTTTAGTATTTGATTCAGTATCTATTAATGTATTTATCTTTATAGGCGCAATTGGACCGACTTTCAACTTTTGAGAGGGGGGGGGGGGGTGTCTTTGCACCTATCCTGACGGACTCGAAACAGTCTTAATCTTTGTTGTAAAAACTCGAATACACTAGGTATTAAATATAACAATTATACGGTACTTAGTAATGGTGAGGTGTAGGATAATAGGTGTAGGGCGTAGGTCAGTTAGGTAGTAAAAATAAGAATTCCAGACGCGCTGTGGTTCGATTCCTAGACAGCGGATATTTTTTGCGTTTTAAAATAATCAGTCTCATATTTTATGGCAAATGAAAACATCTATGTAACATCTGATAAATGTTAAAAGTTGATTTGAAACATTTATGCAACGTAATATTTCACAGTGAGGTAATGTGTCAACATAACATTATATGTTTGTGATTTTCGATGTTATATACACATTACATGAAAACAATAGATTTGCATCGCAGTGAAATAATGCATCTATGTAAAGTAAAAATTATCTATAATATTGTATGGTTGTTGAGTATGTAATATTCAATCAACAATTTACCTAAACACCTCTATTACATTCAATGAAGTATAAAACGAATGTATTTTTAAAATGTTACTAGGATATTTCTATCCAACGGATAAGCAATATTTTCTGAATGACAGTAGTTATGAACATTAGCAATCACATACACATTACAATTACATGATTTCAACTTGAAATGTGATGTACCATGTTACCATGAAACATCGCTTGAATATCTATGGAATATGACTTTGCACACTGGGATATATTATATTTTTGATAAAAATTAAACTCTGAGACTGTTGAAAGCGAACAATTATTCTTAAGGGGTTGGAATTAGGAAATATTCTATATATCCATCGTTAGTGCTGTATGACTGCGTGTGTAGTGACTGATCATTAGTGTGCGTGGGTTATCTGAACACTTTATGTAATTAAACATTAAAGATAAACTACAGCCTTAGATTCTTGGAAATCCGAATCATACATTTTATGCGCAGTCACGCGTCACTATATTTTAAATGTTTTAAATGTCCAACTCTTATGTGTCATGAAAGCCCCAAAAAGCGGAAAAAAATTTCACCCAGTACCAGAAACACTATTTTAATTTTGAAAACATATTTTTTGAATTCCTTAATCTCTCTTCGAGGTTATATAGAAAAAAGATTTTTTATTGGTTGTATTGTTTAGTTAGTATAGTACCAAATTCATTTTCTTTTTTTAAAATTTACTTTTACGTTAGTATTACCAAAAAAAAATCACTTCTTATAACACACAGACAAAGAGCTAAGAAATTCTAATATTTTTTCAAAAATAAAATTGGACTTTTGTAAGTATATTATTTTTCCGCTTATTGGCCTAAAATGTAGACTCTAGTGTGCTTAGACTCAAAATGCATGAAAAACTACATCTTACAACATCATTGATATATAGTCTTGTATTTTTGTTAGTCAATTGTAATAATATTCAAACAAAAAATGAAATGTTTTGCTTACAACACATATGGATATACATAAATGTAATAATATTTTAATATAGGTACTTATATTAATGAATACAATAACCGATTAACCTATGATTTACAATAATGTTACCTAGTACATTTTTATATTGAATGTAGGTACCTACCATAGTAGCTAACATAAATAAAGTAGATACATTTTATGGACAAAAGGGTCATAATTAGTTATTCTAGTATTGCGAAAACTAGAGAAAAAAATTAAGTGCCTCCCACCCAAAAAAAAAATATTCTGGCATTGCTTTTATGGCTTTATGATATGCAGGGAACAGGACCCGCTTTTGTAGATACAATAAAAACAATACTGTGTACTTACAATAAAAAAAGTTAAGGTAATGATAAAAAAAAATTATCATTTATATATTTTTATACCTTTAATTGCTGTAACTTTTACTATCTATACAGCTATACGTACTTATATTAATTGACGTCAGTCGTCAAATAAATGAATTGCATTTTAAACGAGTTAATATAATAAAAATTCAATTTTCAAAGATGAAAATAATAAAAGTCTTCAAAGCGTTCTGTCCAGTATTGAGTTCAGATACGAAAAATAACATCTAAATAAATAGTAGATTACTAGCTAAATTAATATCTAGATTAGGGTAACCGGGTTTACAAAAAAAAAAAAAAAACGGGACAAGCAAAAAATTAAATACTCTAAAAAAACATACACATTTTTTTAATTATTTTTTATATTTTATAGTTACAATTAAAATATTTTTTAATTACCTTGTTTAATATTTTAATAAAAAAAACACTTGTTTACTTTTATTGGGGTGATGTCGATTGCTCATCATGTCCTTTATTATCTATTGCAGTGCCGTTACTGTACTTTACTACTTAACATATATTTTCTGGTTTATAGACTTTTTATATTACCTATATTCAAACTATAAATTAAAATAAGTAAATAAAAGTTTATTCTTTTTAAAAATATTAATTATTCAACATAGTTTAAACGACTCAACGGTTTGTACTCTGTAGGCAGTATAGGCCACTATTATAGTCAGTAAACACTAAGTGAAGTCGTCACAGTACACATGATTTTGCCGTGCGAGAATTATTAGTGTTTTCCACACTATTACCAATAGACGGGACGGGTGTCAGGTTAAGTTAGGTCAGGACGGCCCTGATGATATGTGTATATATTATTCACTTCCAATCACAAGTTACTTGTAGGAATATAGGTACATAGGTATACTTATATCACACATACATAGTTTTTAATTCATAATAATATAATCTCAACTGTGAGTGGGATAGGGCTACTAAACTTTTATCTAATACCCATTTAACCTAGTTCTCACATACTTACGGAGAAAACATATTGTAGGGTAAAGTGTATAGTTATTGCCATTTTAAGGACATTTTTTACTTAATAAATGAACAAATCTTTGGTATAATATTGTTAGGTACACAAATTACATTGACAATAAATATTAGTAGCATTCAACCTATAGACTAAGTTAATTACTATCTAACTTAATATCTAACTTAGTTTGTAGGCCCATGTATGAAACTAATCATAATATTAATTCTATCTTTCATCAAATAATAATAATTTTAGTTTAATATTATAACATCAGCAGTTTAAACAACAGTTTATTGGAACTTAATTAATAACTGAAAGTTATTGGTACTATCATAATATTAAAACGTTAATGTTTTTTTGATTATTGGACCTAATAAACACATTTAATTTTATTTATCTTAATATAATCTAATCTTAAGCTAAAATAAGTATTCTTATACATCTGGGCTTAAATATTTTTAATAATATTAAAACTACAAATCTTTAACAATATTTATGGTTAATAATATAAGTAGGTATAAAAAAAAATATAAAACAAAACATTTAAAATATATCAGCCTGACTGTTTTGTAACATGTTTTATGATTAATTAATAGAAAAATATTAAAAATTAAAGGTATTTGTTAATAAAACACAACCATTACTTTGGTATTTAATTAATGGCATAAGTTCTTTTAACAGAATGCACCTGTCAATAAATATTAACTTAAAATCAGTTGGTGCGCCTTTTTCCTTTTTGTGTAGTCGCCACTTTCTTTTAATTACATTAGTTAGGTATCTATTTACTATGTATAAATAAATTGTATGTAAGTGTGTTGTAAAAATCTTTAATTTATTTTATACTGTATACATTTCTTTTTGTCTTTGTTATTGTATTATTTACCCTTTTTTAGTGTTAAGACAGTAAATAAATACCTGTAACAATATTTGATAAAAATATTGTAAAGTATTTATTTTCCCCTGTTCTACCAATAAATAAATAATTTATTTTTGATGGTGAGTTACATATATTATAATTATTAACCTTTTTTACTGATTTGATGATCACACTTACATTTTAAGGAATCCAATTATATTTACTCAAAATGTATTGCGATTCCACATTGTTATGATCTCAAGTATAAATTACTAATTAAATAAATAGATTTAGGTATATGTCATTTTCTAATTATTCTAAAGAAAAAAAAATATCATACGCCAAAGATTGTGATTAATTGGACACTGTAAGTACATATTTATTATTAATATAATATATGTACCTATTTAAAAGTTAAATTAATATTGTAAGCTACCACATAAATGGCTTGATTTTGATACAGAAGATTATTCTTATTCTTCATTATGGTGATACAAATTTGTTTGCTCTATAAATACTGATCATGGTGTTAATTAAAAAAAAAACATTTAAAAGCAAATATATTGGTTGTACTCAAATAATTATGACATAAACTATGGTTTATCTACTATTTCATCTGCAAGTTAAAATTATTATTGAAAGTGTAATGCATAGAACATATTAAATCAGAAGTTATATAAATACTGTATCAACATGTACTAAGAAAAATATATTAATTATTCATTTAATTTTGATATATTACTTCAATAAGAACAAACTATTACCTCTCGTATTTTATATTATATTATACAAGTTTATTTACATATTGTGGGTAATGCTTAATAATAAAAAAATACAATTAGGTTTTTACATAAATTTTTCAATAATCGAGTACCTAGGCAGTTTAATTTTTACTTCTATTGAATGAACATTTTCTTGAATTTTAAAACATTTTTAAAAAACACTAAAAACTTATTCATAGGATGAAGAATGTCCCAATTGGGATGCATGAAATGAAATCATTAGTAATACCTACTACAGTAGATTCTGCTTATAATGAACTTAAAGGTACCTGGAGAATCAGATCGTTAAATCCAAACTTTGTTATACCCGAATTACCAAGATATACTGCACGTGAGATTTAAAACCAACCAAGTACATGGCTGGGAATCGTTGTTTACAAAATATTGTTATTAACGGTATCGTAATAAGCGGATTCTACTGTAGTTACATATTTACGAATATATTTAAAACATTAAAACTTTAATATGCATTCTTAAATCTATTAATTGCTTATTACAAAATTAATCAATGAATATAATATAATTTGTAGTACAAATTTACAAGTTAATATTATAAATTTAAAAATATATAAAAACTTTTATAGCATTCACAAATGCTTAACAATACAAATACAATGTTATTTCTAATCTTCAAAGAAAATGTCTTAGAATATTTTTCCAAATTAGTAGAACAAATGAAAAACATAATAAATATATAGTAAATAACAATTTATAATAAAAATATGAACAAACAATAATAATGGAGTTGATTAACTAAATAGTAGTAATTTATAATCTCATTACGAAGTGGTAAATATATTTTAAGTAGGTACCGTCAATCGAGGTGACTTGGAACTAAGAGGTGAGATGTAACAATTTGGTTTTTGTTTAAACATTTCAAGATATCTATCAGGGTATTTAATAAAATTTAATTGTACCTCCATTAAAAATATGTTTTTCATATTTATGACTATGAATGTTACCTTCAACCATGAGATTGGTCTAATCATTACCTCTGAAAAAAATAGCCAAACATTTTTCACGATTACAGCGATTTTATCATTGCTTTAAAAAGTGCTTTAGATTTTAGTGATAGATGTCGAGTTTAGGGGTTTGTATATTTTATATGCATTAAACTATTAAAAGATACTTCAAAAGAAGAATATTGTAATTAAAAGTTTAAAAACATTTATTCCTAATTGAATAGCATTAGTTTTATTTTTCCAAAAAATCTAAGCGTGACTTGTAACATCATAAAAACGCATACAATGCATAAAATGCAGTTTAGCTTCTAAGTGATTTTTCGAAATTTTTTTTTTAATGGTGTGTTTTTGCATGCTTAATTTGATGGTATTTTTAAAAGAAGTCCCTCTTCATTTGGTAATTATGGTAAAAAAACTTCAATTTCTTATTTTTTTATTTAAATTAAAAGTAAGTAAGATAGGTAAATTCTGATTTCACTAAAATTTTAAGCATGTAAACATTTATAAATATTTTGTTACAAGTCAACTCTAATGTTCTTGAATTGAATTTTATGTTGAATTTTCATAGTTGTTACAAGTCACCTAAAAGTTGAGGTAACTTGTAACACTTGTGTATTATTTTTTTTTTAAGCGAGTTTTTATCAAAAAACTAAATTGAAGGTTTTATTCTATTCATTAGACGTATGCAGAAATAAATATAATTTTTGTAGCCCAGTGCAATTTTTTGAGCTCATAAACTAAGAAGTATGTCAAAATCGTTTCAAGTCACCTCGATTGACGGTACCAAAAAAATTAATTTTGTGAGGAAAGTAAAAATTGAGCAATAAAAATTATATTATATATTAATGTCTTTTCAAAATATTCATGACATGTTGATGACATTCCAGCTCATTTATGTTTCATTATGCCCTGTATTCAAGAATACAATAAAAATCAGCTCATTTTATATTAAAATAAATGCCAAATATTAATGAATTTTTTCACATTAAATTTTTTTATAATTACTTGATATACAAACACAACAAAAAATAAATATAACATGAGATATAATATATAGTTCCTATCAGCTATAATAATTATACCTGATAGAA
>NC_042493.1:54502162-54511006 GCF_005508785.2 Acyrthosiphon pisum
ACAGCAAATAAAATCTTGCAACCCCTTAATATTTTCTTAGTACCTAGGTATTTATGTTTATTGCTTCCACAAATACTTAATGCAACGGCTGATAAAAGTCTTACACAACATTTCATAATTATTATAAACCCTACAAAAAATGGTGTAAGAACATGAAAAAAATATACTAATATTATTAATTGCTTAATTTTTTAATAAAAATAATATAAAATAGATATATGATTTTCTCTTATAATTTAAAAATCTATCAATGACCAAAATTAAACCTACACCAACATTTGGGACTTCAACAAACATAATAAGACCTATTGTAGAAACCGAAAGTACTAAAAGAACAAAAGAAATTACTAAGAGAGAACTTTTCAACTTTTCATGTATAATATATCAAATCATAAAGTAATTAAGTAATTTATATCACAGTAATTAAAGGCTACAAACTTCAAAATCTTCACCAATGACTACACTTGGGAAATTTTGAGATCATGTGTTGATCTTGTGTTCTAATATATTATTTAAAATAAATCTTCTCTTAATTTTTTTTTCCAAATGAAAACATTACCACGGCGGTAAAGCCAAGACAATAGAATTTAACACCACCGCCACAGTGTGTATGGACCTTTAATGTAGGTGCGTTCAAGAATCCTTATTATAATAATAATAATAATAATAATTATAATAATAAGCTTCAAAATCATTGGTTTATTATTGGGGTACAACACTTAAATGTTTGATAAAAATTCCTGATGACTTACCAATGACTTACCGATGGAGAGGTCAAGAGCGTGAACGTGACCTGTCTTTACTCTTTACATGACTTTTTTTGTATGTAGGTGAACTGCGTTTACTGTGGTAGCTAAAAACAAATAACTTTTTATTACATTCATGTATATTTAAATTTTAAACGTGTGTATATAATTAGTTGTGTACTAGTCATAGACTGGCCCTGTCAATATAAAACAGATCTGTGATAAGAGAATGTTGATGGTTGTATAAATTATAAAATGTATACCTAATGTGTGTATATTGGTCACTCAGTTACTTAATCTCACTCTGTCGCACTCTACTGCTTATAACACATAATTATGGTGTTAATTATGGTGTTTAGTTAACACACCTTAAATATTTAACTCTTGGTATAATCTAAAAAAAGAATGTTGATAGACAAAAAGTATCACATATTTTATATTTCTCACTGAAACAAGTATATTACATGTTAAATGTATTTTTTTACATTTAACATATAATATCATTTTTGTTGTATGATATGTTAGTTGTTTATACTTAAATATTTTAACTTTGAATAAAATTATGCGTTAAATAACTGAAAACTAAAAATGATCCATCAACAGACATAATATACAAAAGTCAATGTTTAACAATTAAAAGATTTTACTAAAAATATTTACTGCCAATATAGGTGCAAATCTACAGCTCACACCAACCTCCTTACTAGGCCTATACAAATTAACCATCACTATAAATAGGTACAATTTTTACTCATAATTGTAAATTTAATTTAATATATTATTAGAAGTAAATACTTAGTACCTAATATTAAATATTCAAGTTTAAAAATAGTTTAAAAATATTAAAATATAATAGATTTCACTCTGATCAGAAGATTCAGTTCTTTTAGAAAAATGACAAAATTTAAACAATTGTATACTTAAATTATTAATCAAGGACTATAATATAAAATTCTAACAATAATTATCTTATTTACATAGTATTTGTTTTGGTATTATTATTTTTAATATAACCTTGTATATATTGCCTGTAATATATTGGTTAATAATCCATAACAGGATTAGGTACCGTCAAATGGGCCAACTTGGGTCAGTTTTTAAATTCTATTGTAAATAACTTTAAGATTGATTAATCTAGAGGTATTTTAAATGTAACATTTTTTTAGTTGAGGTTTGATTTATTAATTTCTGTTGGATTTGAATCATACAAATTATTCCTTCTATGTTTTTTTTTGTATTTTCTGCAGGGGATTGTACTAAATTTTGACAACAAGGGGCACTTATGTTTTTCTTATGAAAAACCTATATTATAATTTAATTAAGCCAACTTGAGGCACTATTTATAATTTTTAAAAAATACTATAACATTTTCTGAAATTATCAAATATTTATTGTACATAGCGGTATACCATTATTATTTATATTAGCATTAAAAAAAATAAAAACATTTTTGTTGACCAATTAAATAAGTACCATAATAATAAAAATAAAAATAATAAAATCAAAAAATAATAACATCCTTGTTAGGTATTAAATAATAGGTAGGTAACTTCTTGTTTACAAATTAAAAAGTTGGTATTATAATATGAAAATAATATAAAAAACCAGGGTTGAATAACAGTGGCTCAAGTTGGACTAAATAAGTAAAACGTAATTTACAAAAATGTACCTATGCAGGATTATAATAATTTATAATATAGAGTAGTAAATTTAACACACGTCCGAACATATTTTTTATCAGTTTGTATGTAAAACATCTAATTCAATGAGTATTAGTGTAAGTTTTCGGACCTTTTCAAAACGATAGACATTAAACATAAAATTAATACTTAATATGTTCAAAATTTGATGCTGCAACACTACCAAAATAATTTTAAATATTGTTAAGATAACAACAGAATATTTTTATCACATTAATTAATTGAGAAGAGACCGTTTTATGGAGGTAAAACTAAAAGATAATATTTTTGGCCCAAGTTAAACACACGACCCAAGTTGGCCCTTTTGATTTATGACTAAACTGCTTTCTGTTTTTAAATATTTACTGATAATCTACTGGTGTTTCATACCTATATCAACATGATATAGAGAAGATATCTTCTCTACATCGTGCCTACCAATAACCCGTATAAAAGTTTGCTATCCAACAGATTGATAACATCAATTAAATACAATTGCGATTAGGCACCTTCGATAAATATTACATTACCTATATTATATTATTATAATATCATTGCGCAGAATTTGTAAATCATCTTCAGAAAAAAATTAGAAAAATTAAATTTTGGATTGTACTCGTATTCTGTTGACGACGAATCTTTAAGAATACTGTAAAGGTACAGTGTATCTGGTAGGTACACATTTTTAATAATTATGCCCATAATATAATTTATCTGAAAATATTGATCCGGATACCCAGCGTATAGCCTCCAATGCATCACACCATTACTGTTCGTAATACAAAATTAAAAAAATTAAGAAATACAAATTACTACTTACTTATTTCTATCTTTATGATATCTCTCTTCATAAGCTCTTCTCCAAGTTGGAGTAATGTCTCTAAAATGTGAAAAATACACGTAAATAAGAATGGATAGTCGATTAACAATATGCATTAAATATTATTACAAATCATCCATAGAAATGCCAGGTATAGGTGTTGGAGAACGTTGCGAAGATGAAAACTCCACTAGAATTTTTTTGCCATCAATTTCTATGCCTGAGCATTTTTTTAAAGCTTCCTCTGAATCTTCGTACGATTTGAAATCAACAAAACCAAAACCTCGGGACTTTCCAGTCTGAAATATTATACAAACTATATAAACTGTAGGTACCAAGTTTAACTATGTTTAACTGCATACCAGCATACCTCATCAACAACAACATTGATTCTGTCGATGGAACCATATTTTTTAAATACGTCGAATAACTGACGTTTTTTAGTTCCATAATTTAGACCAAATATATCTAGACTTCTAGAACTTTCCTAAAATAAAACAATAGGATCATAATTTTTATTTAAAACAAGCGTTAGAAATAAATGCTGAATTTAGTTAGGTACGTCATGTTTACTGCTTTTTGTGGCGCTATCTTGAGAGTGTCTGCGATAACTGCGTCGATGGTCACCCGAAAACGAATTTGACCTCGGGCGGCTCTTGCAGTATTTTCTTTTACTGCGGCTGGTATCTTTATGATATCTCTCTTCATAAGCTCTTCTCCAAGTTGGAGTAATGTCTCTAAAATGTGAAAAATACACGTAAATAAGAATGGATAGTCGATTAACAATATGTATTAAATATTATTACAAATCGTCCATAGAAATGCCAGGTATAGGTGTTGGAGAACGTTGCGAAGATGAAAACTCCACTAGAATTTTTTTGCCATCAATTTCTATGCCTGAGCATTTTTTTAAAGCTTCCTCTGAATCTTCGTACGATTTGAAATCAACAAAACCAAAACCTCGGGACTTTCCAGTCTGAAATATTATACAAACTATATACACTGTAGGTACCAAGTTTAGCTATATTTAACTGCATACAAGCATACCTCATCAACAACAACATTGATTCTGTCGATGGAACCGTATTTTTTAAATAAGTCGAATAACTGAGGTGTTTTAGTTCCATAGTTTAAGCCAAATATATTTAGACTTTTAGACCTTTCCTAAAATAAAACAATAGGATAATAATTTTTATTTAAAACAAGTGATGGAAATAAATGCTGAATTTAGTTATGTACGTCATGTTTACAGCTTTTCGTGGTGCTATCTTGAGAGTGGCTGCGATAACTGCGTTGACTGTCATCTGAAGACGAATTTGATTTCGAGCTACTCTTGTATTTTCTTTTACTGCAGCTGGGTGATCTGGATCTTGTCTTAGAGTAATTGAGTGATGGCCGATTGTAAAAATGTTGATCGCTTGGTGACCTGCTACAGCGGTTAGGTCTCGAAGTGATTGAACGGTGTTGAAAACTATCATTGCTGTCCTAAAATGACATCAAAACCGATGGTAGATAAACATAATTTTTTTTCAAAACAAAATTGGGTGAAAAGCATGATGATTATATTTATTGTGAATAATTACTAACTATAATTAGAAGCGGAATAAATTCACTTTAGTTACCTACGTACCACGTGGTTTTTATTTACAAACATATTTTTTTATTCCAACAGATATAAAGAACGGTGGTGCAGAAAAAAAATTTCAGAAATCATTATTTTGAAAGTTATAGATACACATGCGCACAACGCTGCAGTGTACCGCCGTGCCTTTACGGTTAGGTAAGCCTTTACGGTTTTAGTTTTAGAACTTACATATTTTAACGAGTTAAAAATGGTGGTGTAATCAGGATTTGTTGCTATTACTTGGTTAGGTTAGTAATAACCTATTTATAATAATTTTATTTTTATAATTCATCCATCGATAATAAAGATATGGATAGGATATAACGTCATATCAGTGATGAATAAAATTATACGAATTGAGGCCAAATAAGTTTACCTATGTCGAGTATCTGACTATCTATAGCTTAGATCATATACAATGGATAGAGCTATAAGCAATAAAATGTGTCGCCAACATATCAAGAGGGCATCTCACTTTTACGCATGCGCAAAGTACTGTTATCAGTTTTATCACAACCAACCTAATCAAATAATATTATACAATCTGTTGTTTAATGTTTAACATTTTTAATTTGTTTCATTTTAATTAAGTTTGACATAGATACTAGACATTAGATACTAGATAGTAGATAATGGAATAACTGATAAAGCCAAAATAAAAATGCACGCATGCGCAGTAGCTACATGCCCTCTTCATATGTTGGCTACATACTCGTTACACGTGAGGTATAGTCGTTGCTCTATCCATTGTATATGATCTAAGATCTATAGAATATATTATTAATATATTATCATACCATACAAAAATGTAAACAAACGGCCTCGATTTTTTATCTATGTTGGACTGCTAGACTAACACGTCATAATGAAATTGAGGCGTCAGATCTATTTCTTTATTATCTATGAATTTATCACAGTAAATTATGTCTATTCGGTTCGTGGTGTGTGCAGATCATTGATGACACGGTCAACAATTTGAGTTAACATATGTCACTAGAACTAGTTATCGTAGGGACCGATTACAAGTCTTATTTAACTGGTAAGATGTACCCGAAGGCCGTTAGGTAAGTATGCACTTGTTAGGTTACCCGTCTTCCCAAAGGGTAGGTATTCACTTCTCCTCTTCTAAGACCCCCAAAGGGTTGCCTCTTCCAATCACCCTACAACTGGCTACATGTGACCGAGATAAGCCAGAGCCACTACTTCTGTTACTTTAACTGGGAATGTTACGAGAAGACCGTGACGACTACTGTCGTAATTTATTAGTATATTATATAATATTATTATGTAAGTACTGAAGTACGTTTAAAAAAAAAAAAATAAATAAAAAAAAAAAAAACGTGGTAACTAAAGTAAACTGGTTCCTCCTCAGTAGGAGGTACCTAGCACATTTTACTGTCAAAGTTACTCACCTCTATGATTCTCATTGTTGAACCGCAATGCATGTGTCGTCCGTTTTCTGTAACATTGAGTATTGTCCGTCCACCTGTGGAAAATATAGCGCCGGAAAGCAATACGACCAAAAGTGCAACGTTAACAACAAAACGTTCGTTCCTATGGTCGTGAATAAACAAAATTCAAAAAATTCAAACGTAGAATGATATTTTACGCTGATAACTAATGAACTTGGTAGGTATAGAAGAGTTACGACTCACGAGTATGGGTACTGCTCCGGGCCATTGTCATCAGTTTTCCAGTGCAGCCAACGTGTGTGCAATACCTTTCTCCAGGGATCCCTGTGGTATTTTGTTACTTTACTTATGTAGTTAGTTATTGGGAATATAGATTAATACTGGGAACGCTGTCGACGCCTATCGTACTGATGGTTGGGCGGGTTCCCCCTCACGTGGAGTCGGAGATTGTATGTAATTTCCTGACATTTCACATACATTTTGCTTTAAGTGAAGTGAATTTGAATGTATTTGATAATATTAGTTATAATTATAGTTACCAACGTATACAGTTAGCTATTAAAGCGTAATAAAAAATGTTGAAAAATATAAATAAAAAACCAATTAATAAAAATGTTGAAAATATTATGAATAAAACTAATAATTTAAATGACTAAAAATATATAATTAATATAATATATAATTAATATAATTTTTAAAATGATTAATCGTTTTTACGTTTTTAATCATTTAGATGGAAATTGAATTTATTATCTTAGATTCTGAGCGGAGTGAAAGAATGTATTGATTTTACAATGCTGTGTGTTTTTTTCCGTCTATCAGCAACATTCGGATAGTAAGCATGCTTAGATTTTTGAGATCAGCATCTTTTCTGATAGAAAAGTGAACCTAGTTGGTACTTTTGGAAGGTCAAAATTGAAAATACTAAGTAGTTTTAGAAAGTGTTGAGAAAAACTACCGATAAATTACGAAAAAACGCTAAAAATGGGATTTTAATTTCTAATGCTTTGTTTATCACCATAGCAACGAATGAAAAATAATACCTAATATTAAAAGGACTAACCACTCAGAATCGTTTTTTGTATACAATGGTGTGAGACGTTGGGTTTTATTCGACACCAAAACCTGCCCACCATCTGAGGGGAACACTCAGATCGTGACCTACAAGCAGTGTTGGGGAAGTTACTTATTTTGGGTAATTATAAGTTACATTACTAATTCCTTATTAAAATTAATGTATTTCCTTATTGTAACTAAGTTATTATTTAACTTTTTTTTTATTTGGTCAAGTTACATTACTTTTGAGTTTAAAAAGTAACTCAATTACAATAGAAGTTACTTTTTTTTTAAAAATATCACTGGAGCTTAATAATCATATGTTGTCAATATGACAACACAATGTAAACTAAATAATGACAATCAACAATATGAAATTATTAACAAATACTTATTTTCCAACAACGCTCAGTAGTGGATCCAGAAGTCACCCAAAGGGGAGGGGGGCGGTGAATTTTCAAAAATTGAATAACCTTTTGGTTTAGCCAAATATAATGATAACAAATAACGTAAAAAGACAGCCCAAGGGGGGGGGGGCGCCCTCTTCACCCCTTGTAACCAAGCCCGGATTAAGACATTTTGAGGCTCAGGGGCCAAACTTTTGAATGAGGTCCATGTACGAAAAAAAATGAATATATTATTAATTATTATATACCTGCCTATTATAATAAATATATATAAGTACACATAGTAATAAATAAGGAATAATGGATCACTTTATTTATAATTTATAATTTACAAGTTTTTTTCCTCGCTTTTGTTTGACAAATTTATTAATAGAGATTTCATTATCAATTTTTTAAAGAATGTCGTTTTCAGATGCCAATATCATAAGCGCAGTCAATTTTTCTTGTTTATTATTATCATTATAAGAGTTTTATTTGACATAGGTAATTGAAAATAATGTCGTCAGCAGATTAATCGTCGATTTATTTTAAGTGATTTATGCAATGTATAGCATATAACGAAAGAAGTACCTAATAGAAAAATATGTGGCCCTTAAATAAATTCCAATTAAACGAGAACCGGGGGCCATGGCCCCCTCTGCCCCCTTTAATCTGGGCTTGCTAGTATCCGCCACTGACAACGCCATTGTACGCGCAGACGCTGACACAATGAGCAGTCCGCGACCTTATAACACATAGTAAAGATAATAATTCCATTCAAAAAGTAACACTTTATCGTCAAATAACAAATAGTCAATAGCTATATGAAAAATATCACAGTTCAGAAAATTTTACTTATAAATTATAATACTAATAACTTATAAGTTATATTATGATATATTTTAATATTTACACATAATATTATCAATACGTTTTAATAAAATGTATTGTACCAAAAAAAGTAACGAGTAATTTAGTAATAATTACTACAAAAAAGTAACTTAAATTTCATATAAATTACTAATATATACTAAATTACTTATATACTACTTATAATAAAATGTAATTAAATTACCATCAAATTACTTAAAAAGTAATTTCGTTACAGTAACTTGTAACTT
>NC_042493.1:54511056-54515453 GCF_005508785.2 Acyrthosiphon pisum
ACTGATGGTTGGGCGGGTTCCCCTCACGTGGAGTCGGAGATTGTATGTATTTTCCTGACATTTCACATACATTTTGCTTTAAGTGAAGTGAATTTGAATGTATTTGATAATATTAGTTATAATTATAGTTACCAACGTATACAGTTAGCTATTAAAGCGTATAAAATTTCGATACCAAAATTAATTTATAATAAAAAGTAAAATAACCAATATAAAATTATATCTATACATCCCGAATTGGAAGGTACAAATTGTTTCCACCAGAGCGCGTTTTGTTAATCTGCTTCCCCCTTGAAAACGATGGTGAAGTCAGAATTTGGCTGTCGGACTTAGTGTCAGTTCTGGCCTTTAGAAGTTTGACGTAAATGATATTGGTTGATGGCGTACTATCGCTCAACTAATCATAATATTCGCTCTTACCTGTTAACGAAATATTGTGGCGCAATGGAAACAATAGCTGTATATCGTATATTAGGTTTTCAACAAATTAAATTTTAAGTTTAATAGTCATATTATTGTCATAACATAATTCATTACCTATAATAGGAATATGGTTAAAGATTACTGATATGAGCCATTGGCGTAATATCAGCTTTTGACTTGGAGAGGCTGAATATATTATAGGCAAGCAGACCATTGCAATATACCATATTAAAATTGTACGTCCTAGGTTTTTTTTTGGGGGGGGGGGACTACGGCTAAGTTTGGGGGGCTTAGCACCCCCAAGCCCCCAATTTGTGTCTATGATATGAGCTGTACCACGGTACTATGTTTTACCTGCATACGGGTATCGCGTACTCTTAATAAAATTGTTTTCATTTATGTTTTTCAAAATTGTTTTCATTTTATATTATTTTAAATACAAATAAATAAAAAATAATAAAAAATGTTGAAAAATATAAATAAAAAACCAATTAATAAAAATGTTGAAAATATTATGAATAAAACTAATAATTTAAATGACTAAAAATATATAATTAATATAATTTTTAAAATGATTAATCGTTTTTACGTTTTTAATCATTTAGATGGAAATTGAATTTATTATCTTAGATTCTGAGCGGAGTGAAAGAATGTATTGATTTTACAATGCTGTGTGTTTTTTTCCGTCTATCAGCAACATTCGGATAGTAAGCATGCTTAGATTTTTGAGATCAGCATCTTTTCTGATAGAAAAGTGAACCTAGTTGGTACTTTTGGAAGGTCAAAATTGAAAATACTAAGTAGTTTTAGAAAGTGTTGAGAAAAACTACCGATAAATTACGAAAAAACGCTAAAAATGGGATTTTAATTTCTAATGCTTTGTTTATCACCATAGCAACGAATGAAAAATAATACCTAATATTAAAAGGACTAACCACTCAGAATCGTTTTTTGTATACAATGGTGTGAGACGTTGGGTTTTATTCGACACCAAAACCTGCCCACCATCTGAGGGGAACACTCAGATCGTGACCTACAAGCAGTGTTGGGGAAGTTACTTATTTTGGGTAATTATAAGTTACATTACTAATTCCTTATTAAAATTAATGTATTTCCTTATTGTAACTAAGTTATTATTTAACTTTTTTTTTATTTGGTCAAGTTACATTACTTTTGAGTTTAAAAAGTAACTCAATTACAATAGAAGTTACTTTTTTTAAAAAATATCACTGGAGCTTAATAATCATATGTTGTCAATATGACAACACAATGTAAACTAAATAATGACAATCAACAATATGAAATTATTAACAAATACTTATTTTCCAACAACGCTCAGTAGTGGATCCAGAAGTCACCCAAAGGGGAGGGGGGCGGTGAATTTTCAAAAATTGAATAACCTTTTGGTTTAGCCAAATATAATGATAACAAATAACGTAAAAAGACAGCCCAAGGGGGGGGGGCGCCCTCTTCACCCCTTGTAACCAAGCCCGGATTAAGACATTTTGAGGCTCAGGGGCCAAACTTTTGAATGAGGTCCATGTACGAAAAAAAATGATTATATTATTAATTATTATATACCTGCCTATTATAATAAATATATATAAGTACACATAGTAATAAATAAGGAATAATGGATCACTTTATTTATAATTTATAATTTACAAGTTTTTTTCCTCGCTTTTGTTTGACAAATTTATTAATAGAGATTTCATTATCAATTTTTTAAAGAATGTCGTTTTCAGATGCCAATATCATAAGCGCAGTCAATTTTTCTTGTTTATTATTATCATTATAAGAGTTTTATTTGACATAGGTAATTGAAAATAATGTCGTCAGCAGATTAATCGTCGATTTATTTTAAGTGATTTATGCAATGTATAGCATATAACGAAAGAAGTAATAGAAAAATATGTGGCCCTTAAATAAATTCCAATTAAACGAGAACCGGGGGCCATGGCCCCCTCTGCCCCCTTTAATCTGGGCTTGCTAGTATCCGCCACTGACAACGCCATTGTACGCGCAGACGCTGACACAATGAGCAGTCCGCGACCTTATAACACATAGTAAAGATAATAATTCCATTCAAAAAGTAACACTTTATCGTCAAATGACAAATAGTCAATAGCTATATGAAAAATATCACAGTTCAGAAAATTTTACTTATAAATTATAATACTAATAACTTATAAGTTATATTATGATATATTTTAATATTTACACATAATATTATCAATACGTTTTAATAAAATGTATTGTACCAAAAAAAGTAACGAGTAATTTAGTAATAATTACTACAAAAAAGTAACTTAAATTTCATATAAATTACTAATATATACTAAATTACTTATATACTACTTATAATAAAATGTAATTAAATTACCATCAAATTACTTAAAAAGTAATTTCGTTACAGTAACTTGTAACTTAAGTTAAGTTACTCCCCAACACTGCCTACAAGTCGCACCGTGTGTGGCTCTAAGGCCAAGTCGGTGGAAGTTGTAGGTTTTGAATACACGCATGAGTTAACTGAAACCTCAAGGTTTATTTAAAAGGGGGGGGGGGAAGGTAACATTAGCTGATAAATAGGGCTCGGATTTATATGTAAATACATATTTTCTCTGCGACATGATAAACTTATTTCGGCAAGTGATAAATTTGTTTCACAAGATTTTTGATAAAATGAGCAATATTTGATTTTACATATTTTTACATATTTTGTCATAAATACATGTATTTACATATTTCACAATTATCCAATTTTTTCTCACATATTTAGACAATTATACCGTTTTAATGTCTTTTCTTCAGAGTTAAAATAATTAAAAGGTTATCATGACTATATATTATGAGGGCGATTTTTTGAATTCGAAAATTTAAAAGTGCATGTTATTATTAATTGTAATCAAGATAATTAGATAACTATAGATAAATATGCATTTGTTAATCACATTTAATTTTACTATTAAGATTTTACGACAATAACGGCGATCTTTTGGATTCGAAAATTTAAAAATGAATGTTAATAAATGTTTGTAATCAATATAATTAGATAAATATACATTTTTTATTACATTTTATTATATTATTAATTATCATTATTATTATTATTATTATTTTTTTTTTGATAATACATATTTTGAATTCTTTAGCACATATTTATGTACATACTTTTATTGTATAAATACATACTTTGGTTATATAAATACATATAAATCCGAGCCCTAATAATAATTTAACGTTCACAAAGGTGAATAATAAGATTTGTTGTGGCATATGGTAATCCACAGAATATAATAAGTTATTTAACAATTTTAGTATCGCAGAGTAAATAAAATAAGTTTTGTATTGGGTACCTGGCAGTTATGAGGAGTTTTTGGTAAAATAATAAGGAACCTGTCGCAAGACATAATTACATATGTGTTATTACTTATTTCATCAGAAATAATAAGTGAAAAGTATAAACATACTGTAATATAACAGAAATTCCTGGCCCACGGGAGACTGCACCCGACATAAATCGTGGTATGCCGTTACAGGGTGTTTATTTTTTATTTTTTTTTATCCTGTATACAAAATTTATACCAGAAGAAGTTCTTTGATTACAACATACAGTACCTTAATTTTTAGAAAATTGGATCAACATGATACTTTAAAGAGGTCATTTTTCGAGTTTTTCAATAGTTATTTTTAATGTCACAGGAAAAACTGCCGACAAATTACGAAAAACTGCTAAAAATGGTATTTTAATTTCTAATGCTTTATTTATCACCATAGCAATGAATAAAAAATTATAATATTATAATATTAATTCAACTTTCAGGCTATAATATATAATAACAATTTAAAATATCCAGACTGACAAACAGTGGCGTCATTTGAGGGGGGGCAAGGTGGGCATTTGCCCCTATCTGATTTTAAAAGCGGCCCGATGGGCCGGTTCCAGTTGTTGCCGTTTTACCATTATTATATTT